>NC_140988.1:139427471-139608112 GCF_052327205.1 Somniosus microcephalus | reverse complement strand
AGGAGGGGGAGGGAGAGGAGAGGGGGAGGGAGAGGGGGGTGGGAGAGGTGGAGGGAGAGTGAGGAGGGTGGGAGGGAGAGGAGAGGGGGAGGGAGAGAGGGAGAGGGGAGGGAGGGAGAGAGAGTAAAGCAGGGATGGGGAGGGAGAGAGAGCAGGGAGGGAGAGAGAGGGGGAGGTAGGGAGAGGAGAAAGGGGGAGGAAGAGAGGGGGAGGGGAGAGGGAGAGGAGAGGGGGAGGGAGGATGAGGAGAGGGGGAGGGAGGGTGAGGAGAGGGGGAGGGAGGGTGAGGAGAGGGGGAGAGGGAGGAAGAGGAGAGGGGGAGGGAGGGAGAGTAGGGAGGGTGAGGAGAGAGGGAGGGAGAGGAGAGGGGGAGGGAGGGAGAGGAGAGGGAGGAGGGAGAGAGAGTAAAGCAGGGAGAGACAGGGGGAGGGAGAGAGAGAGGGTGAGGGAGGGAAAGAGTGAGGGGGTAGGAGAGGGAGGGAGAGCTCGCCTTCTTCCTTCCTTCTTTCCTTCGCAGGGGTCCATCGGCCAGGCCTGAGGCGCTCCTTCCCCCCTCTCTCTCCAGGCTAATCACGAACTAAATCCAACAGTCTCTCTCTCTCTTCCCCCGTCTCTCTCTTCTCCCCCCAGTTTCTCTCTCTCTCTCTTCCCCGTCTCTCTCTTCTCCCCCTAGTCTCTCTCTCTCTCTCTCTCCACCACAGTCTCTCTCTCTCCCTCCCCCCCCCAGTCTCTCTCTCTCTCTCTTTCCCTCTCTCTCTCTCCCTCCTTCCCACACAGACAGACAGACAGACAAACTCTTTTATATATATAAAAATTATTTCTACTTTTTTCATAACAACATGCCCTCAAAAAACCCTCGGCACTGCCGGGCACTCCAGCTAGTTCCATATAAAAGCAGAAAATGCTGGCAATACTCAGCAGGTCCAGCAGCATCTGTGGAAAGAGAAACAGAGTTAACATTTCAAGTTGAAAAGTCGAACTGAAATGTTAATTCTGTTTCTCTCTTCACAGATCCAGCCTGACCTGCTGAGTATTTTGAGCATTTTCTGTTTTTACTTCAGATTTCCAGCATCCATAGTATTTTGCTTTTGTCATATTCTATATACTTAACATACTTTCCTTCAAAGATCTGAAATGAGCAATATTTAATAACAGACGGTGCAGAAATGGGTAAGTCAATCTAAAGCACACCCAACTTCAGTCCTGCTTCAGTGAACATCATACATTTTCATTAATATGTAGTAATATGAATTCTCTTTTCCCAGGGTTTTGTTTAATGTCAGAATCTGCAGTGCCTCTTTATTTTACTACTCTGAATACTGACGACAGGGTGCCAAGGGTTGTTGTGTTTAGAATGATAGACAGACACTGATGGTGCAACATCAGATAGGGCAAAGGTCACTTTGTTGGTACTTGCATTGCAAGGCAACTGCAAAGCCTGCTGGGTAATGCACTGTGGGATCATTTCAGAAAGCTGCTCTGTTCTTTATCTTCTATCCCTATCCTCAGTGCTGAGTTCAAATCATCAGAACCACCTGGAAAAGTCATCATGGTGGTTTGAATCTGAAGTTTGTGTATTACAAGTTTTTTTCATAACTACATCCATACAAATTCAAATATTGATAAGTAGCTTAGAATATTGACCAGTACCAGAGATTTTTAGTTTTTTGGATGAACTTCTAGGTGAGAAGAAAGATCATACTTAGATAACAGTGAAATTTAATACAGACTGTAGCATTCTGCAGTGACTGTGTGCCTAAAGGGTAGTCATGTCAGTAGCATTTCTACTTCTAAATAAGCACCGTGAATTCTGGGACATTCTGGTGTTGGATTGGGATGGCGAGTGAGAGACAGGTATGGTGCTTGATTACACTTGTCTTTTCATGTGTAGGCTCGATAACTATTATATCAGGTGCCACATAGTTTGCATTTATCTCATATTAATTGGAAATATTACATTTAAAAAGCCACATTCATCAGGTTTGAAGATTATTTTCAATTCTTTAAGACAATAAGTAATTATGCTGATAACAATTGCATTGAAACATATCAATAAATGTTCATTAGTGTGCCTTTCACAATACTTATGACCTAAACCTCAGTTTGTGGTTCATTGAGCTGCCTGTTTTACAGCAGCGATGGTTGTCATTTCATAAACATGATTGATTCACTTTTTGTCACCAGACAGGCTTATAATATTTAGTAACTGACATGGAGGGATGAAATATGTCTTTTATCACTTCTGATTTATTGAGATCTAAAATGGCAGACTGAATCTTAAAACCAGCATGCTGACAAGAAAATCTTTATCTTTACTGAACTTTACATATAAAATAATATACCATATTCTACACATACTTGAATATACTATTCAGCTACGCTTTTATTATATTTTAATTATGACATAGTCCAGGGTAGATCTAATCCAAGCTCTAGATAGAATTTAGAGTTGGCATGGCTAATGAATCCATTGTCATTAATTCTGCATTCTGATTCATACTACTTCTATTTCTACTTCTAAATAAGTCAATACACAAAGGACCACATCATGCAATAGGATAAATGTTGTGTAACATAAAGCTATAGTGCTCTGAGAACTGGTCTGTTTTTAATAAGTTGGTGTGAGCATTCAATCAAGTTTGACTCAACAACAGAGATGGGCATCAAACTGATTCTGAACCAACTTGTTTTCTTCCTTCTTAAATGCAGATCCCACTTCTGGAGCGACACAATGTACCTCTGTGCAGACATTTCAATTATTATGCTGTATTCCTGTCATGGTGAGTGATGGACACATGGCTATCAACTACATCTAAAGTCACAGTAAAAATTAAAGAATACCAGTCAACTGTCCATTTCCTGATCGTCTAATGGGGAATGTGATTTCTGGTAATCTAATAAGAGGGACATCTATCTGATTCATGGTAGTCTATTGGTAAGGAAACAGCTGACCTAATGGTAGTAAAATATCAATTTGATTGCTGTTAGCGTGCTCGACAGACTGATAAGCAGCCTCATAGGATATTCTATGACACATAAAGAGTATTATTTTGTTAAAGCACAACACAAACATCAGAATAGCTCCCCTTTCTTCATTGCACATCGAGAGCACGGGGTTCTATACTGTTTTGCATAAAGAAGAAGTGAACTAATTAACCCAAATGGAGGGTTCCCAGAATAAATCTGATACAAAACCTGAACTCTCAGCACATTCTGACACTTTGAATACTTCAGTACTCTAGTGTCAGATCAATACATTCAAATTCTTTGAAATCTCTTTTTAAAAACCAAATTCTCAACCTTCCCATCAGAAGCATTTCCTGAAGAGCGACAAGGAAACACCCCCAGGTCTGTAAGCAGGCTGCCACAATCTACAATGGCTTCAGAACAACAAGAGGTACATAGGGAATGGTGCTCTTGGCCAGATAGTGGCTGTGTCTTTATTATTGCCTGAGAGATACTGACCCTGAAATTAGGATCGGGAGCTTGCCGCGTGTGCAAGCCCCCGATGTGCACTTACCCGGCGCGCTGACATTTTAATCCTGGCCTGCATTGCATTCCCTCTCACTGGCCCGCTTGAGGTCCTGCCGCGCTGTGCATGCGTGACCCAGCGGCGTACTTAGTGCGATGAGCCGGCTGGGATCACGTGAGCACAGGGCAACCAATGGGAGGTTGCAAAAGTTCATTCATGAGTTTGAGAGTAAGAGCTGTTAAACTCATGAAAACTCCTGGCCCCAAAACACTACTTAAACTTGAAAGAAAATTTAAAAAAACATTGCACTACTTAAATGAACCAGAAATAACTGTAAAAAAAACTATTTTAAACAATAATTTTAAAATTTGAAAAAAAGTATTATATAAAAATATCAGGGCTAAAACTAAACTTACCTTACTGTAAATTCTTTAAAAATAATAAACCTGTGGAAAAAAAATTATAAATTGTATTAATAGACCACTTACCTGTAAAACTAAGTACTTACGTGTGGTTTTTCAATGCGTAAAAACCGGAGGCCTTTACACATGCGCAACTCTCTAAAAATAAAGGAAATCCAAGTCGCACGCGCAGATTCCTGCGCGCACGCGTTCAGCCTCTTAACCCCTTGGGCCAGAGGAGAGGAAATGCCGGTTTTCCCCGCATGCACTGTGCATGCTGAAAACCGGCAATTCCTCCGGGCACACGCGTGAGTACCCTGTCCGTGCTCACGCGTTGGGAGAGGAATTACTGGGCCACTGTGAAAAATGGCCAGTTATTGTGGTTGCTGTATATGTAGAATAAGACTTATATGGCATGTAGGTATTTATATTGAATGGGAATAGATGCTTCTTTGATATGTTGATGATGTAGGCAAGGATGATGGATGTTATTACATTTCAACATCGTTATTGTGTCCCAGACAATACACACTCTTCCGCTCTAACCCATGACAGCTCTTCTAGCGCTTGCTAGCAAACATCTGAAGGCAAAGCTGTCTAAGCCTTCTGCTCTACTGCTGCTATCGAACTGTTCTTTGCTCCAATTAATGTTGTTAAACTGCTGTGGGCCTGATAGACTGGACTGAGTGGATAATCTCTACTCCCAATAAATTACAAGAATACCAGATGGACAGTAAATATTACCTAGTGTACTGATCTCTCTCCAGAAACCAGGCCATTGGATAAATTCAACAATGGACCATATTATCCTTGAATGGCATCATCCATCAAACATATGCCTTTGTAATCTATAAATTTGGATTCACAAGATAAGTTCATTATAGAGCATATAGGGAAATTACATTAATACCCAAATGTTATATCTACAGGGGGATTCTGTTTCATTCTTAATTTCTCAGTAGCTAGCTTTGGCCTAGGATGGAACAAAAAAATGGACTCTAATGTTATTCCTTCCCACAGCTCTCGATAACTAGATTCTTTACATAATATAAAGACAACTTTAAATCTCGACACCTTGAAAAATCTGAAGAAGGTTCACAAGAAGAGTAGTCTATTTACAGCACTGTCTCGATAATAATGCTGAGTCCTTTCTCTAGCTAGGTACATTTAGACAGTTAAAGGTTTTAAGGACTCTTTTCTGTATTGTGTTATACACTTTTGGAATGTAGATAACCTTCTTTCTAATTTGATTGCTTCTTATAATTGCTCCTGTTACCTTAGCAATTTTGCAACTAAATTAGCTTTCCTGATGAATGTGCCCTGAGCTTCAAGGAATTCAGAATTTTCCCCATAAACCTCAGAACCCTAGTTTAGTTTCTCCTTTAGGGATGGAGTTCCTTTCTTGAGCATTGTTTTAAACTCCAGCTGTTCGCCTTCCTGGCTGTATGTTTATTTATAAAGATCTGCTTGCCTTAGGGGTAAACCTTCAGGGGTCTGCTTTCATGTGGAGTCTCACTAACATGAGCAGATCGGAGTATTGTGTACAGAGGTCAGCACGCCTGATTCCCGGTGCTCCTCATTTTCTGAGTCTCCAAAAATGTATCTGTGCTTAAAAAAAAGTAAGTTCAAAGAAAGTTCCAGAGATAGGCCACCTGCGAACTGACTCAAAGGTTGGTATTAACATTATGGGGGTAAATTTGACTTAAATTTGACTTAATTTTGAAGTCAATGAAAATCAGGAGAGATGTAAAACAGGCTGCCGATTCCCTATCACCCAATTTACATCATCGCACAACATTAAACTTACCCCCATAGTGGTAATCCTGCAGCCCAAATGGTCCCACTGAAAATGGTGGTGGGGTAACAAGAGATGAAATAAAATTCCAAAGGTGTGGACTCACAAAAGCGGCCCTACTAGGCTGTATGTGTTTCTTCATTGGCAAAATATTTAAAGGACAAAGAAAGTTTGGGGGACTTCCTTTTGTTTAAAGTATTTCCCACTGTCTGATATTGTTAACGGTTCTCTCCCCTCAGGTACTGTCCCCCTCTCCAAATCTGCCGTCATCACCCCATTCCTCAAAAAACACTTGACCCCTCCGTCCTTGCAAACTATTGCCCCATCTCTAATCTACCTTTCCTCTAAAAAGTCCTTGAACTTGTTGTTACCTCCCAAATCCATGCCCATCTTTCCCGGAACTGCACGTTTGAATCCTTCCAATCAAGTTTCCGCCCTTGCCACAGTACCAAAACGGCTCTTATCAAAGTCACAAATGACATCCTTTGTGACTGTGACAACGGTAAACTATCCCTCCTCGCCCTTCTTGAATTCTCTGCAGCCTTTGACACGGTTGACCGAATCATCCTCCTCCAACACCACTCCACTATTGTCCAGCTGGGCTGCACTCGCCTGGTTCCATTCTTACCTATCTAATCGTAGCCAGAGAATTACCTGCAATGACTTCTCTTCCTGCTCCCACATCTTTACCTCTGGTATCCTTGGCCCCCTCCTGTTTTTCATCTACATGCTGCCCCTTGGCGACATCGTCCGAAAACACAGGTGGAATTTTTACCTTGGAGTCGGGTCGGGTGCGTGCAGGCTGCGTAACGGGTTGGTAATGCGATATTTTGCTCAGCGAGTTCCTCAGGGTGACTTTAATTTAATGGCTCCACTTAAATCAGTAATGCGCATTTCTCGGCCCAATTAAATGGAGTGGGTCTGATGACATCATCGATGACTCGTTTCCAGCACTGATATTTAAAGCAACCTTGCACACAGCTCATTTGAAGCTTGCTAGAGGAGTGCACAAGGTGAAATAGAAATGTCTCAGTATTGTTCCAAACTTTAAATGATGAATACTCAAAGGCAGAGGGCTTCACCCAGATTCAGTGATGCATCCCTGCATATCCTGGTGGAGGCAGTGAGAGCATGCAGGAAGGTCCTGGTCCCTGCAGATAGGCACAAGAGACCTCCCAAAGACTACAAAAGGGCATGGTTGGAGAGTGCAGAGGAGGTCAGCAGCAAAGATGTGGTGAGGAGGACATGGATCCAATGCAGGAAAAGCTTCAATGATCTCATGAGGTCAGGAAAGGTCAGTACATAGATACATAGATACATAGAAGATAGGAGCAGGAGTAGGCCATTCGGCCCCTCGAGCCTGCTCCGCCATTCAATGAGATCATGGCTGATCATCCAAATTCAGTACCCTGTCCCTGCCTTCTCCCCATATCCCTTGATCCCTTTAGCCTTAAGAAATATATCTAACTCCTTCTTGAATATATTTAATGAATTGGCCCCTACTGCCTTCTGTGGTAGAGAATTCCACAGGTTCACCACTCTCTGGGTGAAGAAATTCCTCCTCATCTCTGTCCTAAATGGCTTACCCCTTATCCTTAGACTGTGACCCCTGGTTCGGGACTCCCCGATCATCGGGAACATCCTTCCTGCATCTAGTCTGTCTAGTCCTGTTAGAATTTTATAAGTTTCAATGAGATCCCCTCTCATTCTTCTAAACTCGAGCGAGTATAAGCCCAATCAACCCAATCTCTCCTCATATGTCATTCCTGCCATCCCAGGTATCAGCCTGGTGAATCTTCGCTGCACTCCCTCCATGGCAAGAACATCCTTCCTCAGATAAGGCGACCAAAACTGCACACAATACTCAAGGTGTGGTCTCACCAAGGCCCTGTACAACTGCAGCAAGACATTCTTGTTCCTGTACTCGAACCCTCTCGCTACAAAGGCCAACATACCATTTCCCTTCTTAACCACCTGCTGCACCTGCATGCTTACCTTCAGCGACTGGTGCACAAGGACACCCAGGTCTCGTTGCACTTCCCCTTCTCCCAATCTATTGCCATTCAGATAATAATCTGCCTTCCTGTTTTTTGCCACCAAAGTGGATAACCTCGCATTTATCCACATTATATTGCATCTGCCATGCTTCTGCCCAATCACCCAAACTGTCCAAATCATATTGGAGTTTCTCGGCATCCCCATCACAGCACACACGCCCACCCAGCTTTGTGTCATCTGCAAACTTGGAGATATTACATCTAGTTCCCTCATCTAGATCATTAATATATATTGTGAATAGCTGGGGTCCTAGCACCGATCCCTGCGGTACCCCACTAGTCACTGCCTGCCACTCAGAAAAAGACCCGTTTATTCCAACTCTTTGCTTTCTGTCTGCCAACCAGTTCTCTATCCAAGTCAATACCTTGCCCCCAATCCCATGTGCCTTAACTTTACATGCTAATCTCTTATGCGGGACCTTATCGAAAGCCTTCTGAAAGTCCAAATACACCACATCCACTGGTTCTCCCTTATCTAATTTACCAGTTACATCCTCAAAAAATTCCAGTAGATTAGTCAAGCACAATTTACCTTTTGTAAATCCATGTTGACTTTGTCTGATCCTGTCACTTTTTTCCAAGTGCTCTGCTATTACATCTTTTACAATGGACTCTAGCATTTTCCCCACTACCGATGTCAGGCTTACCAGTCTATAATTCCCCGTTTTCTCTCCACCACCTTTTTTGAATAGTGGGGTAACATTAGCTACCTTCCAATCCATGGGTATTGTTCCAGAGTCTATCGAATTTTGGAAGATGACCAGCAATGCATCTACTATTTCTAGGGCCACTTCCTTAAGTACCCTAGGATGTAGATTATCAGGCCTGGGGATTTATCGGCCTTCAATCCCGTCAATTTCCCCAACACCATTTCCCTACAAATACTGATTTCTTTTAGTTCCTCCCTCTCATTAGACCCTATGTTTCCCGACATCTCTGGGAGGTTATTTGTGTCCTCCTTTGTGAAGACAGAACCAAAGTATGTATTTAATTTCTCTTCCATTTCTTTGTTCCCCATTATAAATTCCCCTGATTCTGACTGCAAGGGACATATGCTTGACTTCACCAATCTTTTTCTCTTCACATATCAATAAAAGCTTTTACAGTCAGTTTTTATGTTCCCTGCAAGCTTACTCCCATACTCTATTTTCCCCTTCTTAATTAATCCATTTGTCCTCCTTTGTTGAATCCTAAACTGCTCCCAATCCTCAGGTTTACTGCTTTTTCTGGCCAATTTAAATGTCCTCTCCTTGGATCTTATGCTATCCCTAATTTCCCTTGTTAGCGACGGTTGAGTCACCTTTTTTGTTTTATTTTTATGCCAAACTGGGATGACCAAATTCTGTGGTTCATTCATGCAATCTTTGAATGTTTGCCATTGCCTATCCACCGTCAACCCTTTGAGTGACATTCCCCAATCAATCCTACCCAACTTGTGCCTCATACCATTGTAGTTTCCTTTATTTAAATTCAGGACCCTAGTCTCTGAGTCAACTACTTCACTCTCCATCTTAATGAAGAATTCTATCATATTATGATCGCTCCAACCCAAGGGGCCTCGCACAACAAGATTGCTAATTAATCCTTTCTCATAACCCAATACCCAGTCTGAGATGGCCTGATCTCTAGTTGGTTCCTCGACATATTGGTCCAGGAAACCATCCCGTATACACTCCAGGAATTCCTCCTCCACAGTATTGTTACTAATTTGGTTAGCCCAATCTATATGTAGAGATGCTGTGCCCTTATTGCACACTTCTCTAATATTCCTTTTACTGCCATCCCCAACCTCCGCATTACTGTTTGCAGGTCTATATACCACTCCCACTAACGTTTTCTGCCCCCTGGTATTTCTCAGTTCCAACCATACAGATTTCACATCATCAGAGCTAATATCCTTCCTTACAATTGTGTTAATCCCCTCTTTAACTAGTAATGCTACCCCACCTCCTTTCCCTTTTTGCCTATCTTTCCTGAATATTGAATACCCCTGGATGTTCAGTTCCCAGCCTTGGCCACCCTGGAGCCATGTTTCCGTAATCCCAATCATATCATATTCGTTTACCTCTATTTGCGCAGCTAATTCATCCACCTTATTACGAATGCTCCTCGCATTAAGACACAAAGCCTTCAGGCTTGTTTTTTTAATGCAATGCCACACTCACCTTCATCCTGATGTGCCTGTCACCACATCCCCATCGCTCGGCCTTCCCAAACCTACTGCTGTACGTCAATCCTCACACCAACATACCTTGCAAGGTGCACCCAGCCCCCACTTTCTATGCACCTATTCATATCCCCATCTAACTAACCACCACTGACACTCACCCTCACCATAATTTAATCATCGGAAGTAACGCCATTGAAGGAGGCCTTTTGGCAATGTCTCACCACTCCCTTATAGTCATGCCATACAGGTATAGGCCATCCATTCCTTACACTCATTCCATCACTCTCACTCAAACTTCTCTTCCTTCCCTCCTTGCTGGAGAAAAGAGCCTAGAACATGCAGGAGAGGCAGAGAACCAGAGGTGGCCCACCAGTATTCACCCAACAGACACCAGCAGAGGATGTAAGGATTTTGCAATAATTTTGAGATTTCCTACAGTTCCGAAGATTGATTTTTTTGATTAAAGAATACCTGGGTAATATACCTTTAAAAATCCAGGGATCAAAATGGCCGTCAGACCTCGTTGCAGAAGACAAAAGACATTGAAAAGGCAGCGTATGTTGTGTCTGTGAAAAAGGGGTAATCAAAATGGCTGTCCAACCTCGTGGCAGAATACAGGCTGTGTACATATGAAAAGGGAAGATCAAAGATGGCTGACTAAACTGCCAATCAAAGGCAGTTCAGGGAGTTTCCCTCCCTGCAGAGACAATTGATGTTTGTTTACAGAAACTGCTACAATGTTTACACAAAGGATTAACCACTTGAGACTGCAGTTTCAGTTTGACCACAGGACAATGACTTTTATTTACACTAACTTCCAAGGCTGTTTACTCAGCAATCAAAGAAAGACATGCTTTTTTTTCAAACCAAGACAGCTCTATTCAAACCCAGTACGATGAATGGGAATACATTCACACCCATCACGATGAATGGGAATACATTCACAAATCCATCACAATAAATGGGTAATTCATCCAAAACCCATCACGGGTAATGGGGACATCGGATCCCTTTTGTTTAGCCCAGATGCATCTGGATTTGGGCGGGAAGATTTTGGCCCCAAATGGGGTATAAGATAACTTCTCAGAAAGTGATCTCTCTCTCTGCAGCCTCACCTCCGTGCCCTCTACAACTTGGGAGCCTGCCTAAAGGAGTGGAATACCAGCAGTTTACTTTTAAAATACTGGGGTGTTCTCTACTTCGGGGCAGTGAAGATCAAAGACCGCAAGGGCACGGAGCAGGCGTTTTCATTAGTGAGCATACATTTTCTGGCCCATTACAAGGCAACTTAGAATAGGTATTAAGGGGTGGGAATTAAGGGGAATTTTGTTAGAACTGTAATTTTAGTCAATTTTCCCTCGTTGCGTCCGTTTTCTCCTCCCCTATTTAAGTAACAGTGTTGCACTAGCAGAAAAGTGCTGTAGTGAACACTGAGAGTTCTGTATTAAAAATGTTATTTAAGTAAGACAGTGTTACACTAGCAGAAAAGTGCTGTAGTGAACACTAAGTAGCTGTATTTAAAGGTGCTGCATCTAAGTAACAGTGTTGTACTAAGAAGTAAAGCGCTGCATTTAAGCAACAGTGTTCTTTTAAGCAAAGAGAGTGCTGCAGTAAACGATAAGTGAACTGTGTTAAGCAAAAGTGCTGTACCAGGCATAGGTGTGTTGCTTCGATTAATTTTAAGTTGTTTCTTTCTTTTTGTTTCAATAAATACTGGTCTGTTTTGCACCCAACCACGAGTCATGTTTTCTGTCTACATCGCTACCGAATAAGTCCGGTGGTCAGAACCAGGAATAGGGGAGCGCTTTGAAACCGCACGGGGGTCCCTGGAGCAGCTCAGAGGCTTCTGACTGGCCAGAGACAATAACCCCAAC
This sequence comes from Somniosus microcephalus, assembly GCF_052327205.1. NCBI lineage: Eukaryota > Metazoa > Chordata > Chondrichthyes > Squaliformes > Somniosidae > Somniosus > Somniosus microcephalus. The sequence continues at coordinate 139,596,343 of NC_140988.1, read as the reverse complement.
CCCGTTGTATTAATTCCTACAAGGAGGAGGCCCTGGAGATCTCTGGAGTTGCAGAACTGCTGGCGGTGGGAGATAGAGAGGTGGGGGGTGGGGGGGGGGGCATCCCAGCAACCTGGTGACAGAATTACATCTCATACAGCCACATGGCATACAGCAGTCAGTCATATGATGACTGATGTCAGCAGCCAGTGAATTTTCATCATGTGCATAATGGTAAAGTTACCCATTCTTAATATAACACTTCTAAATCATCTCTTTACTCTCCCACAGGTCAAACAAGTGCCTCCCCCCACCGCCCACTGTCCAACCGGAGGAGGCAAATGACTCCTCAGAGGAACCTCCAGCCTCTGAGGGAGCACTGTCAGCAGACCCAAGTGCACCCAGCACCAGCGCAGATATGCACACCTCGGTGGGTCTGTGCGAGATACAGTAGTGTTGTCATCTGGTGCCTCACACTTCACAAGTGAGCAAGAGCAGATGGTGTTGACAGGGACAGCAGTGGAGACTCCTCGCCGGAGGGTGCAGGATGCTCCAAGCTCTTCTGAGCTGCATGCAGACGCTGAGCCTCAGGGATCATTGAGAAAGAAGGTGACCCTGGAGAGGCAGCAACAATTGCATAAGGCTCTGGCAGCTTTCGTAGCCACAATGTCTGCAATGGAGGAGTCCATCTCCAACATGAGCACCACCACCTCACAGGGGTATGGTAACATAGTGGTAATGTTACTGGACTAGTAATCCAGAGGCCTGGACTAATGATCTGGAGATGTGAGTTCAAAATCCCACCACAGCAGCTGGGGAATTTAAATAAAAATCTGGAAATAAAAAACTAGTATCAGTAATGTTGACTGTCATAAAAACCCAACTGGTTCACTAATGTCCTTTAGGGAAGGAAATCTGCTGTCCTTATCCTGGCCTGGCCTATATGTGACTCTGGACCCACAGCAATGTGGTTGACTCTTAACTGCCCTCTGAAATGGCCTAGTGAGCCACTCAGCTGTATTCAAGAAGGTGCCAGCGACGCCTACATCCAGTGAATGAATTTTTAAAAAGGCAATGGTGACAATCTGCTCTTGAAAAGGACGGCCACCCTGTATTGTATATACCTTGTAAGGGGGGGACTATGTTTTACAGCTCATGTATACTGCAGTACCGGCAGTGACCACACCTGTATATAACACTGAGTAGTAATCTGTACAGATCAGTTGCAGTTTGAGCCACGTTGAGTAAACACCTGTTGTACCGTTCTCCGCAGTCCATTTCTTATTATACACGGACGTAACATTGGCGACGAGGCAGGTTCGAACCTACCTGCAACTCTGCATCACCTCCTGGGGATTCGTTCCTGGAGACCAGTGGATTGGAGGTCAAGACCAGAGACTCGGGCGTCGGCCACGGGCAACTGCCCAGTCATCCAGCAGAGACTCGAGAATTGTGGGGGAGGCTGTCGAGAGCCAGGCTTGGCTTTCCAGTCGAGGTGGTCCAGCGAAATGGGCTGGCAACAGGTAGTGCGCAGACCCTTCCCGGATGGCGGCAGGCTAGAGCCCGACCGAGCGGCACAGCAACGGGCCGAGCAGCGTCAACGGGGAGAGAGAGAGGGCAGAGCGCACAGGGCGCAGCCGGTGTTCAGGGGCCGAGCAGCGTCGGAGAGAGGGAGAGAGAGACGCGCAGAAACCTACAGGGCGCCGCCATTGCCACGAGAACCGCCGGGAGCGGCGTCGGCAGCAGCGGGGGAGGAAGGAAAGCGCGGGAGACGCCATTTTAAGCCATTGGGAGACGCCATTTTAAACCACACCCAAAATGCCGAAGAGTGGTAGTATCACCGCATTTGACAACGAAGTCGAAGATTGGACTACATATGTCGAACGAATAGAGGTGTACTGCAAGGCAAATGAGGTGTTAGATGACAAGAAAGCATCGGTATTGTTAAATTTTAAGGGTGCAAAGACGTATGGTTTATTACAAAATCTAGTAACCCCAACGAAGCCAATGGAAAAGAGTTTTGAAGACATAGTAAAGATACTAAAAGAACATTTAAACCCCACACCGCTGCTGATAGCAGAAAGATTCAAGTTTCACAAACGGGACCAGCATAAGGATGAAAGCAATGCTGATTATTTAACAGAACTGTGCAAACTATCGAAACACTGCCAGTTTGGAGCGGGACTGGCAGATACCTTAAGGGACAAGTTTGTGTGTGGGCTTCAAAGTGAAGGAACCCAGAAACGGCTTTTATCTGAAAAGGACCTTACGCTGGATAAGGCTTTCAGCATTGCGGTATCATATGAAGCAGCAGCATGGGGCGCTGCAGAGATACAACAGAGACCGCAAGAATATGGCACAAATGAAATGTCATATGGAACAGAGAAGTGCTATCGCTGCGGCAGAACAACACATGACCAGAATGATTGCTGGTTCAAAGACAAAGTGTGCAGACAGTGTGGAAAAGTAGGACACATAGCACGAGTCTGCAGGTCAGGAAAGAAAACCAGCAATAAGAAACCGACCAAAGGGAAGTACAAGAAGGTACATAAGATAATGGAGAGTAGTTCAGATGAACAAAAGAGTGATAACGACTCCGGAAGCAGGGAACTGAGTTGTCTGAAACTACATAATCTGATCACAACGGAGGATCACCGAACCATTTGGGTCACTCTCAAGATAGCAGGAGCCCAGGTAAAGATGGAATTGGACACAGGATCAGCTCTAACAGTCATAAACCGACGGGACTACGAGCGGCTATTCTCACACATACCCTTGAGAGACACAAAAATTATTTTGAAGACGTACACGGGGCAAAAAGTCTACCCCAAAGGAAAAAAAAGGGTGACCGTTATATATAACGGTAAGGAAACACCAAAACTAGACCTGTATGTATTGCAAGATGGAGGACCACCATTACTGGGACGTGAATGGATCCGGAAAATACAACTGGATTGGCATTCCATACAGGCATTGACTGTGGCTGACAAAAAGGATGATGACGTCACACCTGTGCGACTGTCAAAGATCCTAACTGACGCAAAAGAAGTGTTCCAGCAAGGACTCGGAACACTAAAAGGCATGACAGCGACGATTAAAATTGAAGAAAACGCAAGCCCAAAATTTTTTAAGGCCCAGCTGTCGAAGCACAGCTGGAGAGTCTGGAACATTCAGGTGTACTGTCCGAGGTAGACTGGAGCGAGTGGGCTACACCCATCGTCCCTGTGATGAAAAAGTCGTTGAGCAGCACGCCTGGGGAACCAAGGAAGGTTTGCATCTGTGGGGACTTTAAGGTAACGGTGAACCCGGTCCTTCACACCGTACAATATCCACTTCCGCGGATTGAAGATATTTTCGCCTCGCTATCTGGAGGGAAACGCTTCACTAAGATTGATCTGGCCCAGGCGTATCTGCAAATGGAGGTAGAAGAAGCATCAAAAAAATACCTCACAATCAACACCCATAAAGGTCTCTACCAATACAACCGGCTGGTATTCGGGTAGCATCAGCTCCGGCTATTTGGCAGAGGGCAATGGAACAAGTCCTGCAAGGGATCCCAGGGACCTAGTGTTATTTGGACGACATCCTGGTCACGGGCGAAAATGACAGTGATCACCTTGCCAACCTGGAGCAGGTGCTCACTAGATTACAGGAATATGGGCTCCGAGCTAACCGCCCCAAATGCGAGTTTTTTAGAAAACAGATCTCGTATTGTGGCCACATTATCGATAAAGAGGGGTTACATAAGTCCCCAGAGAAGATTGAGGCAGTAGTCAAGGCTCCAGCACCGGAAAATGTGTCACAACTGAGGTCGTTCCTTGGGCTGGTAAACTACTACCATAAGTTCTTGCCAAATTTGTCTACAATACTACACCCACTGAACACCCTACTGCAAACTGGGGTGCCATGGAAGTGGAATGACGAATGTAGACTAGCTTTCCAGAAGAGCAAAACACTAATCACATCGAAAGAGGTATTGGCCCATTACAACCCAGCATTACCAACTCGGTTGGCATGTGATGCATCACCCTACGGCATTGGAGCGGTGCTGTCGCACAAATTCTCGGACGGCTCAGAGAGGCCAATAGCCTTCGCATCACGATCACTAACATCAGCCGAGCGTAACTATGCCCAGATTGACAGGGAGGCACTCAGCCTAGTGTGGGGAGTGAAAAAGTTCAATCACTATCTGCACGGGCAGAAATTCACCTTGCTGACTGATCACCAGCCTCTTGTCTCCATTTTTAATCCGAAGAAGGGCGTTCCGGTGATGACTGCGCAACGACTACAAAGATGGTCACTTTTTCAAGGGGCGCACCACTATGAGATTGAATATAAGGGCACGAAACAGCATGGAAATGCTGATGGGCTATCACGCCTGCCACTGCCTACTGCGGAGGAAGCACCAGCAGTGGATCCTGTCGAAATATTCCATTCGACTAGAGTGGAATACCTACCGGTAACTAACGCTGGTATTGAAAAGGAAACCCGAAATGACCCGACACTGTCTCGGGTATATGATTTGATGGTGAAGGGATGGCCAGCACATGGCGACTCACTGTTGCCAGCATTCTCGAGAAGGAGAGAACAGCTGTCAGTGTGCCGGGGGACCTTGATGTGTGGATCTCGAGTGGTAATTCCACCCAAGTTAAGGGATAGAGTGCTCAATGAGCTTCATGAGGGTCATCTGGGAGGGGTAAAAATGAAAAGCCTAGCCAGGGCTTATGTGTGGTGGCCGGGAATCGATAAACAAATCGAGGACCTGACCAAGAGCTGCTCAGGATGCCAGAAAGTCCAAAATGCACCACCACAGTCCCCTCTACACCCATGGGAGTGGCCCTCATCTCCATGGCAACGGGTGCATATTGATTTTGCTGGTCCATTCATGCACTCAATGTTTTTAATAGCCGTGGTGCGCACTCGAAATGGCCTGAGGTCATCAAAATGTCCTCCACCACCACGGAGAAAACTATTGCAGTCCTATGGACCATTTTTGCCAGGAATGGCTTGCCAGAACAGATTTACTCCGACAACGGGCCACAGTTTGTGTCCGAAGAGTTCCGGAGGTTCTTGAAAAAGAATGGGGTAAGGCATTACACATCCGCCCCGTATCATCCAGCCATAAATGGATTGGCTGAGAGGTTCGTACAAACTTTTAAGAAGGCAATAAAGGCTATGTACAATGACAACATCCCGCTGCAGCACAAGGTGGACAATTTCCTGTTCGCCTACCGGAATGCGACACATGCAGTCACCAATCAGGCCCCAGCCATGATGTTCTTTAACCGAAGGTTAAGATCTCGCCTGGATTTGCTCAGACCAAACGTACGAAGAGATGTTGAGAGTAAGCAATTCCAGCACATCAATGAGAAGCCAACAAGGAGCTTCAATGTAGGGCAACCAGTCTTGGCCCGCGACTACCGAACAGAAAAATGGCAGCCAGGAACAATATGCACATGGCAGGGCCCACTAATGTACACAGTGGACATTGGGGAGAGCATCGTGAGACGCCATGCTGACCAGATCCTGGAGTCACAGGAACAAGTCAACCCCATGCCTCGCCCATACGTACCTGGTGATGAACCCGATGTACAGGTCGCATCTACCCCAGAAACAGTAGCATCAGAAGCTGATGAACCAACCAACGACAGGGGGCCAGAATCGCCTCCGCACCAAGAGCAAGACACTCGGGAAAGGCGCTATCCAGAAAGGATCAGGAAGCCTCCCCAAAGACTGAATATATAAATAGACTATTTTCAGCTAATGTTGCATGTTAAAAGTGTTAATTGTAATTAGTTTGATATTTAATTGTTAAATGAGTGTTATGGTACTGTTAATCTAAAAGGGGAGGAATTGTAATGTATATACCTTTAAGGGGGGGACTATGTTTTACAGCTCATATATACTGCAGTGCCGGCAGTGACCACACCTGTATATAACACTGAGTAGTAATCTGTACAGATCAGTTGCAGTTTGAGCCACGTTGAGTAAACACCTGTTGTACCGTTCTCCGCAGTCCGTTTCTTATTATACACGGACGTAACACACCCGGATGGAGCAGCAAATGCGCCAGTTGCACAAGCACATGCTTGCAGTGGGCAGCAGAAAGCAGATGCTTATCTCTAGGAGGGATATAAACATCGACTTGGTCGTTTTTCAGCCCACTGTTGTACAGGAAGGTTCTCTCCAGCTCCTTGCTAGCAGGAGAGTGCGGGTGGCCCATTAACGGGATGATGGCGAGAGAGGACATGGAAGTGTGGGCGCTTCTCAAAGTGCCTCCCCTTCAGTCAGAGCCCCACGTGCTGCCTCGGATCCCAATGCTCCTGCACAGTTCCAGGAGGAGCAGACTTTGGCGGGGCAATCACAGGCTCCAAAACCCCAAAGTGTCTAACCAGTCGCAGCAGGGAAGTGAGCAGCCTGCCTCTACCTCTAATGAAGCCACAGGGCTTGCACCTCATAGAAGCAAGCAAAAAAGAAAAATTACACAAAAGTAGATGCACAAGTTATGCGCATGGGTGTATGAAATAATGCTAGTGGTATGTTTCAGTTATTTTGATGACACCGATAAATTTATTTCTTTACATCACTTTCTGGACTTGTCCATTTTTGCCTGCTACCTTGGAAGTGGCCTTGTCACTTCGAGTAAATGGTGAGACATTAATTAGCCTCGAGCACTGGGGGTTTGGGTGAGAGGAATGGCTTGTTCATTGTAAGACTGCATATTTCCACCTCTATAACATCGCCCGTCTCCGCCCTTGCCTCAGCTCCTCCACTGTTGAAACCCTCATCCATGCCTTTGCTACCTCTAGACTTGACTATTCCAACGCACTCCTGGCTGGCCTCCCTTGCTCTACGTCCCAAGGCGCTTCACAGGAGTATTATAAGAAAAAAATTTGACACCGAGCCATATAAGGAGAAATTAGGGCAGATATCCAAAAACTTGTTCAAAGAGGTAGGTTTTATGTAACCACTGTGGTGCCCCCCTGCACCCCCTCTCTCCTGTGGAGCATCAGGTTGCTGAGGAGAAGGCTGCTGCTGGTGTGGCTGCTGCTGCTGGTGGGGCTCATCTTGGTCCTATTCTGAGGACCAAAGTGAGACGGTATAAGCGGCATCCATGCTGATGTAGTAGATGGCAGGTAAAGCGGAGATCAGAGGGCCAATCCCTCAATGTTCTGATACCGAGTAGCAATGTGATGAGAGTGGCTCCCGAGGTTTCACAAATAACCTGTAAACTGCTGACACCTAAATCTGTGGCCAAAATGTAGTCAGCAAGAGCCTTTCCATGAGGCAAATAATGAGGTGTAATGTTACAGTATTTATGTGCTTGTCCCAGCTCTCAATGAATGGACTCGCCAATGGACACTGAGTTTCCGCCTCCCCTTCACAGGTGAGGTACCTGAGCTATGTGAATCCGTGTTCCTGCAGTAAAAGTCAAAAGTTGTTGTTAAAATCCCTCTTAAGGGTCTCTCAACAAATAGTTAATAACTTGAATGAGTTCGCCCACCTCTGCCGATCGGCTCCATGTCGCTCCTTCAAAGCCGCCCGAGTTAAATGCATGAGCCGACAGGATGATGGCAGGTTCCCGATGCGCGGGCAATTTCCGGGATTTTACTGCCGACCCACCCCCAAACCCGTAGACGTAGCAACGGTAAAATTCCAGCCACAGCATCAGTTTCCACTGCCGGGACGCAGCTCTACCTCACCACCACCTCTCTCGACCCCTCCACTGTCTCTAAATTGTCAGAGTGCTTGTCCGACATCCAGTACTGGATGATGAGAAATTTCCTCCAACTAAATAATGGGAAGACTGAAGCCATTGGGCTCGATTTTGCCAGGCCCGAGGATGCGGGAATGGAGGTGTGTGGGGTGTTAAAATTGCAAAAAAGTAACAGGCAGGCCCGACTCCGCCTCCATACCACCTCCAAGCAATTTTCCCAAATGCTTGGTTTCTGATCCCATCTCCGTCCCGCCTCCAAGACCCTTAAGGCCCTTAACAACCACTGAATTGCCTCTATAATCCCATTTTGAGAGGCCTTCTGATTTTAACACTTTTCCCACATGATGCACGCCTCCTCTGAAACACGACAGTGAAACCTGGCGGTTGCACAATTGGATTGCTGACTATCAGCTGCAACTCCACCATTAAATAGGAGATTTGATCAGTCATCATTTGCAGGTGGCAGGACTTAGTTGTCTCAGGTCTGGGGGAACTTTTAGAAGGCATAACCATAGCTGTGGAAGTTTGGAGCCTGACATCCATCTCCAGTGTGACCTCCTGGGAAACCCCTCTCGCCACCTTGACTGAGCGCTTCCTCAACTGAGACATATACCAGAAGCATGGGAACCATTTATTTCCTTTCCTCCTGGACACCAGATGAGGATGAAGACCAGCCGCGGCAGCAGCAGAACCATGAAAAACAGCAGCACCAACAGCAGCAGCAACAACAGGAGCGCCAAGCTGCTGCTCACCCACCTGAAGCTGCACAGGCCAGAAGGTGCCAGCACATGGAAGCCCGTCGGCAAAGGAGTTACCCTGCAAACAGGGTCCACAGACAGAGGATCAGCTACCTCAACATGACTGAGCAGCAGTGCCAAAGGCGGCTCCGACTTTTGCGAGAGGTAGTGGGTGACATCTGCGCAATGGTGCAGCAAGACCTGGAGCCCAGAGGAGCAGGTGGGCACCCCTTACCAGTGGCCGTCAAAGTCACCACCGCACTCAACCTTTTTGCCTCAGGCTCATTCCAGGGATCAGCAGCAGGCATCAGCGGCATCTCCCAGGCGGCCGCACACACTTGCATCACGCAGGTAACCGATGCCCTCTTTGCCATCGCGCACAATCACATCCATTTCTCCAAGGATCAAGCAAGTGTCACGGTGCGTGTGGTTGGATTAGCTAATCTGGCAGGCTTTCCAAGGGTGCAGGGCGTCGTTGACTGCACACATGTGGACCTTAAGGCACCCCATCGCAATCCAGGTATTTTTGTCAACCGCAAGGGCTTCCACTCCCTCAACGTGCAGCTGGTGTGTGACCACAAGAAGGAAATTTTGCATGTTTGCGCCAAGTACCCTGGCAGTTGCCATGACTCCTTCATACTGCACCAGTCTAGTGTGCCTCCGCTCTTCAGTCTGCCAGACCAACTTAACGGGTGGCTACTTGGAGACAAGGGCTATCCCCTGAAGACGTGGCTAATGACGCCGTTGAGGAGCCCATCCAACGAAGCTGAGGAGAGCTACAACTACAGCCACATTTCCACCAGATCCATAATCAAGCAAACCATTGGCTTGCTGAAGATGCGCTTCAGATGCCTGGATAGATCAGGTGGAGCCCTGCAGTACTCAACAGCCAGGGTCTCCAGAATCATCGTGGTTTGCTGTGCACTTCACAACATGGCACAGTGTTGTGGCTTGCAGATTCCTGAGGACCAAGTGGCTCCTCACATATCCTTCTCAGATGAGGAGGAAGAGGAGGAGGAGCAGGAGAGCGAAAACGAACATCTTGCAGAGGCCCATCAACCAGCGGCAGCAGTATGCGAGAACATTGCTGCCTGGGATGCAAGGAACGCACTCATCTTGGCCAGATTTGCTTAGCCTAGCCAATCAAGCACTTTTGCCTCGCAGTTTCTTACCAGAGCATCGACAATAGCCAAGAACCAGAGGATTCTTAGCACTCTGACCGCCATACTGACAATTGCAAGTAATCCTAAGCCCTCAATGTGGAAGTCCCATTAGCGAAATGACACACGCCACAACTGCAACAGTTGCCATCAGAATTTTTATTTACAATAACGAACTGATGGCTTTTCAACATTAAACATCACATTTCACCCAAGTGACAACCCTTGTGACTATTTGTGCAGTATCTTTCTCTTACACGTGCTCCTACGTGGTGGTTCCCCCTTGGCATCAGCAGATGTGGAGGCCTCTTGCTCACTTTCTTGCTGCTCGTGTTTCGACACCTTTGGTGGGCGTCCTCTGGGGTTGCAAACCTGTGAGGGCTCGGCAACAGTCTGCTGCTCCTGCGGCTATGCAGGGGTTGAGACGCCGATCTCAGTTGGGTGGGGACTCTGGTGGGACTCTGACCGAGGACTTGGCAGTGGCATGTAACTGTGAGCGCTTGGAGAGGAGCCCCACTTCCCTGTTCTCTGCCACCAACATCCCTCTCATGGGTCAGGTCCACCTCAGTGCTTGCGAGCACCTTGCTGCACATCAGGGGGGCCATGGGGACCCGTATCTGCACTGGCAGTCCTACTTAGAAGGACTTCCATGAAGGTCTGGTTTCTCTGTTCAATAGCGGACCATTGCTCCTCCAGAGGTGTCAGTCTATTCTGAACACTCACCATGTTTTCTACACTCTGGCGACTTAGCTCCTCCATGGCCATAGCTATCCTCTCATCTACTGTAGCCATCCTTTCCACGGAGGTTGCCATCCTTTCCGTGGTGCTGCGTTCATGCGCCAATGACTCCACAAAGTCTCTGCTCATGTTCGCGATGGACTCCTCCATTCACTCCACACTCGCAGCAACCCTGGAGACAAAACCTGCCAGAGACTCCTGCACCTGCTCCTGGAGTTCCAGCACCGCTGTTCTTCTGGATGGACCCAGAGGCAGAGGGTCGACATGCAGCTGAGCTGAGCTGGGAGTGTCCTGCGCCCTCCGACTAGGACTCTCCACTGCTGCCCTGTCTCCACAATCTGCTGATGCTCACTTGTGAGCTGTGATACACCAGGTGACAACACTACTCTATCTCGCGATGGTCCCACCGAGGTGTAAGTGCCTGCACTGGTGCTGGGTGCGTTGAATTCTGCTGATGGTGCACCCTCAGAGGTTGCAGCTTCCTTTGAGGAGTCTGGAGGCTCAGGCTGTTCCTCCTGGATAGTGGGGCGGGTGCTTGCGAATATCCTGTGGGGGAGTAAAGGAAAGAGTCAGAGATGTGAGGCCAAGGTTACATGCACATTGCATATTGCAATTGATCATAAGTCCATCTATTAGAGCTTCAGAAGCATTATCAGTGGCTCATGCAATGTCAATGTGAGAGATGAAAAACTATTCTGTCATCAGCTTGCTCTGATGCACCCTTCTGTCTGTCCCCCACTTGCGCATCATCCTCAAGTCCCACGATCTCCAGGACTGCCTCCTCCCAAGGGGTAAGGTGGGCTACTCATGGTGGCCCTCCTCCTGTCCTCGCTCTTTCCCTCTTATTGTGAGCTCTCTTTTCCTGCAATGAGGGAGACAAGTGGAGTTTGAGTGAGAATGAAGGAGTGAATGTAGAGAATCCATAGCATAGATGCTTAGAAGGAGACAAAGATGGACTGAGGTGGCAAGATCAAGGGCCCTCCCTGTGTTTTGTAAGTTGTTTTCACAGCATCACAGTGATAGGGAGTGTGAGGGCTGCATAGTCGAATAGTTAGGTGAATGTGACCATTGAGAGAGAGGGAATGGGTAAGGGTGCAGGGATGTCAGTGACAAGTGGGATGTGGAGGAAGAGGTTGCTAAAGCTGAGTGCTGGTGAGGAGAGGCAATGGGGATCAGATTGAGGGTGATGGGAAAGTCATACTCATTTTTCCAGTGCGCAGAAGGTCATGAAACCTCTTCTTGCACTGAAGCCAGGTTCTGCGGATCATCGACAACGAGTTGACCTCCTGGGCCATCTGGATCCACACAGCCTTCATCTGCTGGGGAGGCTGAAGAAGGGAAGAGCACCTCCTTACTAGCTCTTGCTCCCTCCACCAAAGCTTGCAGAGCGACGTCATCGAATCTGGGAGCAGACTGAGGTCTCCCGCTGCTCATTCTGCCTCCAGGTCCCTCTCACAGCAAAGGCCAAAAGGTTGGCAGTCTGCAGAAGAAGCAAGGCTTCTTGCAGACCTTAAATGCAGCAGCAATGATGACGTCATCGGAGGCGAGTTTCAGACTGAAAGAACTAATTGGACCATGGGTTCCCACACGCTCGAACTCAATTGCCCAATTAGGTGAAAATCACATCAATCTCCCACATCGATTTGGAATTGGGTGGATAACACGAAAAGTGGATGACACGACCCCAGCCCACCCCAATGACAAAATCCAGCCCATTGTCTTCAGTCACCACCACAAACTCCATTCCCTAACCACCAACTCCATTCCTCTCCCTGGCAACTCTCTGAGGCTGAACCAGACTGTTCGCAACCTTGATGTCATATTTGATGCTGAAATGAGCTTCCAGCCATATATCCGTGCCATCACTAAGACTGCCTATTTCCACCTCTGTACCATCACCCGTCTCCTCCCCTGCCTCAGCTCATCTGCTGCTGAAACCCTCATCCATGCCTTTGTTGCCTCTAGACTGGACTATTCCAATGCTCTCCAGGCCGGCCTCCCACATTCCACCCTACATAAACTTGAGGTTATCCAAAACTCTGCTGCTCGTGTCCTAACTCGCACCAAGTCCCGTTCACCCATCTCCCCTGTGATCGCTGCCCTACATTGTCTCCCAGTTAAGCAATGTTAGCATTTTAAAATTCTGATCCTTGTTTTCAAATCCCTTCATGGCCTCGCCCCTCCCTATCTCTGTAATCTCCTCCAACCCCACAACCCCCTGAGATATCTGCGCTCCTCTATGTCTTGACTTTTGAGCATCCCTGATTTTAATCGCTCCAGCATTGGTGGCTGTGCCTTCAGCTGCCAAGGTCTTAAGATTTGGAATTCCCTCCATAAACCGCTCTACCTCTCTTTCCTCCTTTAAGACTCTCCTTAAAAACTACCTCTTCTGCCCTAATATCTCCTATGTGACTCGGTGTCAAATTTTGTTTATAACACTCCTGTGAATCACCTTGGGATGTTTAACTATAGTAAAGGTGCTATATAAATGCAAATTGTTGTTGTTGTCGATTGATAAAATATGTATACTTTGGCGATCCTGGCAAAATTAGGGTTGAGCACACCTGTGGGGCAGATGCACCCATGGCCATTGTGCAGAGGCAAGCTGCACTGAATTTTGTAATATAGGCTTTGCTTCCTATTTTGTCTAGGCTCCCAGCCCATGGAAAATCAGTCCAGGGAATCAGGCTTGCAACGTGGCTGGCTGTCAATTACACAATTGGGGCAGCCAGCTACATGTAAAGGGAGCAGCCTAGACATTCCACAGAAACAATACAATTTGGGTGGGAGAGATTGGAGACAGAACCCACTTCTGCACCTCCTGGCCGCACAAAAATAAAAATGTAACATTTTTTTGTCCATTTTTTGAACAGCCTTCAGCGATCCCATTCAGTACCATTGGTTAGGCCTCTCAAAGCCTAGTACAAATGGTTTAACTGTGCAACTGAAAATTCTATACTTAATCAGCCTCCTGGCGGAAACTGCTGCTCACCCATTTACAGGCCTGCCTGAAGTTTGTCTCACATTTGGGCATCAATGGGGTGGCTGAGGTGCCCACCCCCCAACAAATCTTCAATTGCCAGCCATCTGTTTTTCAGGCACATAATGGGTGGTCAGCAGTTGAAAAACGCTCCCCACCGCCTTACCACCCCTATGCAGTTTCTATTCTAAATGCTGTCATGAAAATCATTCCAGGAAGTAATGTTTGTAGACAGGAAGTGCACACCATTTGCATAATTTTTAATACATATATATATAGATATGGCTTGATTCCTCTCTCAAGCATGTAGGCTTGAAAACAATCCCACAAACCTCGCAACATTCGTATTGATATAGGTGAGGACAGTGCAGCCTATATTGATAATCGGCAGAAGGAACAGGGAGAGGCAATATACACTTAATGGCACAGTTTTACAGAGTGTGCAGGGACAGAGGGACCTGGGAGTTAATGTGCATAGGTCCCTGAAGGTGGCAGGACATATTGAGAGAGTGGTTAACAAAGCATATGGGATCTTGGGCTTCATAAATAAAGGTATTGAGTACAAAAGTAGAGAAGTTATGCTGAACCTTTATAAAGCGCTAGTTAGGCCACAACTGGAGTATTGAGTCCAGTTCTGGTCACCACACTTTAGGAAGGATGTGAACGCCCTTGAGAGGGTGCAGAGGAGATTTACCAGAATGGTTCCGGGGATGGGGGATCTTAGCTACAAGAACAGGTTGGAGAACAGACTGGATTTGTTTTCATTAGAGCAAAGGAGGCTGAGGAGTGATTTGATAGAGGTGTACAAGATTATGATGGGTTTGGATAGCTAGATGGGGAAAGGCTGTTCCCACTAGTTGATGATACAAGGACTAGGGGACACAGATTTAAGATTTTGGGCAAGAGATACAGGGGGATATGAGGAAAAACTTTTTTACGCAGTGAGTAGAAACATAGAAACATAGAAGCTAGGAGCAGGAGTAGGCCATTTGGCCCCTTGAGCCTGCTCCGCCATTCAATGCGATCATGGCTGATCATCCAAATTCAGTACCCTGTCCCTGCTTTCTCCCCATTCCCCTTGATCCCTTTAGCCTTAAGAAATATATCCAACTCCTTCTTGAATATATTTAATGTATTGGCCTCTACTGCCTTCTGTGGTGATGACCTGGAACTTGCTGCCGACGGAAGTGGTGGAAGCAGAGAAACTCCAATGTTTTCAAGTGGAGGCTGGATAGGCACTTGAGGGAAATAAACTTGCAGGGCTATGGGGATAGAGCAGGGGTATGGGACTGACTGGACTGCTCGACAGAGAGCCGGCATGGACTCGATGGGCCGAATGGCCTCCTTCTGTGCCGTTATGACACTATGGGCTGGATTTTGTCAATGGGGGCACATTGGGGGCGGGACTGCTGGTTGTCTGTTTTCAGTCCTGCCCCCAATGAAGTCTGGCCAACCCATGCTATTTTCCCTTGATTGACCTTATGAAGCCTGCCCTGCGGGCTTAACCTGCCAATTAAGGGAAAGCCATTGACAAAGGGCGTCAGCGCATGACGTTTCATCTGTCGACATTTTCTTTAGGTAGTTAACAGGCTGTTTTGAGGCTTATCCCCATTAATTGGCTCTAATCCCCCTCCCGCTTCGAGGAGACGGGTCCCTGCACGAGTCCGGGACCCGCCCCCCGGGAAGATGGCACGGAGGCGGGTTGGGAGCGGGTTCGGTACCATTTTCGGTACCCACTCCCAGTTTCTGCCATTTTTTCCAGCAGTCCCGCCTCCATACCTGCCTCCCCAGGGCTGGGAAAATTCCCCCCTATGACTCTATGTCTCATTATGTATTGTGACTGAATTAAAAGGCAGCTACTAAACCAAAAAAAGCAGAACTGATTCATTTTTCTCACAGTTAGTTTGTTTGTTCATTTTACCTGCAGGATTACTGCATTACTAATTGATTTGAATAAATTATTCTTCAATATCTTTTATAATATCAATAACAGTATTTGAGCAGGTAATTATGGTGAAAGCAGTTGGCTGGTTTGAAGGGATAACAATCTCAAAAACCACTATGTACAATTGATCTCCAAACTATATTCTAATTATTATGTTAAAATGTTGTTACATTTTTTGCTTAAATTTGGTTTCATATTTATCACTGTGGCTTGTAAGAGGCTCATAGAAAATATATAGCAGATGTGCTTTACACAAAAATTTTATTTTAAATCACAATTTTGTTGTTCACTGGGAAATGCCTCAGTTTAAAATGACACTTATAGAACAACCTTGCATTAACACCAAAACACTTATATACACTACCAGCTTAATGAACTTTGCAACTTAATGTGGATTCAAACACTGTCTGTAACAACAAAAATAATGACTAAGTAATGTATTTTGCTTGGAATTTCCACTGGGTTTGTCCCGATCTCCCACCACAACTTTTGTCAGAGATTGGTAGAGATTGGTCAGAGAAACAGTGTAAATGGCCTTGAAGTGCATGTAACAGTGCTAGGTGTTTGCCATTGTAGCCAAGGTTGACACAGGATGCTGTGAAGCGCTTAGCTGAAGTCAACATTGAGGTCTGCCAATCCTCCTCTTGGGCTTCTAAAGCAGCAGAAGAAGAATATGGGGTCGGTTTTAACTCCCCTCAACCAGCAAGAATGGTGCGTAGGAAGGTTAAGATCAGGCCGAGTCCACCTACTGGCCTGAGTCCACACCGTATTCGCTCGGCGACATCTTATCTTCACCGACTTTGAAGTTGGCTGAGGGTCCCGCTGCAGGCAAACGAGGGCCTAATTTGAATTTAAAATTCGCAGCCTGATTACTTCATTGGTGTCACAACTTGGTTTTTACAAAGACTCAGGGGGAGGTGCGCCCAGTGTCAAACCCTCCAGAGAAACCTGGCAGGAGGCAACTGAGTGGCCAGAAGTGGCAGAGAGAAGTCAAATATTTGATTCTTTGAAAGAGCAGGAAGAAATGATCAGGCTTCACTTGTCCGGCCCTCCCCACACCATCATCTGTTTGGGAACCCAACAGCACTTACCTAATCCTGGGATCCATTCCCTTAGGTGCCTGGTGGCGCTCTGCTCCCACCTCAATTCCTGCTCCCACTCGATGGCCTTGACATCATTCCCGCCGGCTTTGAGTGGGGCACCAATTTCAAATATTGAAATATGGCCCATAAGTTAAAATAGCCAGGTCTCGCTCCCTTCACAACTGCTGGGCGCGCCATCTGCTTCAGGCCTCCCACGCGCCATACCTGCCACCGTCCCCCTCCTCCCGCCCCCTTTAAAATCAGGGCCCATATTTCAAACTGCTGGCAGTAAGACACCCCTCAAAACAGAGCTTATATGGCAATACATTGTAGTATGTTATGCTGCAGCATAGCAGTGTGTGCATGTGTGTAAGAGAATAAATGGATTTATGAGTCAGGAGCTCAATGGTGAAAAACAAAGGATAACACTAGCTGTGACCTCAAGAAGGTCTCTGACTTCACCTTCCCTCGCACCGTTTAGAACCTCCAGGCCCAGAATCTCTTCTGCCATCTTTTGCAGACGACACAAAGCTGGGTGGGCATGTGTGCTGTGAGGAGGATGCCGAGAAACTCCAGTATGATTTGGACAGGTTGGGTGATTGGGCAGATGCATGGCAGGTACAGTATAATGTGGATAAATGTGAGGTTATCCACTCTGGTGGCAAAAACAGGAAGACAGATTATTATCTGAACGGCAATAGATTGGGAAAAGGGGAAATGCAACGAGACCTGGGTGTCCTTGTGCACCAGTCGCTGAAGGTAAACATGCAGGTGCAGCAGGCGGTTAAAAAGGCAAATGGTATGTTGGCCTTCGTAGCGAGAGGATTCGAGTACAGGAGCAAGGATGTCTTGCTGCAGTTGTACAGGGCCTTGGTGAGACCACACCTTGAGTATTGTGTGCAGTTTTGGTCGCCTTATCTGAGGAAGGATGTTCTTGCCATGGAGGGAGTGCAGCGAAGATTCACCAGACTGATACGTGGGATGGCAGGAATGACGTATGAGGAGAGATTGGGTCGATTGGGCTTATACTCGCTGGAGTTTAGAAGAATGAGAGGGGATCTCATTGAAACTTATAAAATTCTAACAGGACTAGACAGACTAGATGCAGGAAGGATGTTCCTGATGGCGGGGGAGTCCAGAACTAAGGGTCACAGTTTAAGGTTAAGGGGTATGCCATTTAGGACAGAGATGAGGAGGAATTTCTTCACCCAGAGAGTGGTGAACCTGTGGAAATCTCTACCACAGAAGGCAGTTGAGGCCAGTTCATTAAATATATTCAAGAAGGAGTTAGATATATTTCTTAAGGCTAAAGGGATCAAGGGATATGGGGAGAAGGCAGGGACAGGGTACTGAATTTGGATGATCAGCCATGATCTCATTGAATGGCAGAGCAGGCTCGAGGGACCGAATGGCCTACTCCTGCTCCTATTTTCTAAGTTTCTATCTTGTACTAACGAGGCAATAATCTTAGATGAGGTGAACCCTTCCAGTCTGCATGCACTGTCACCTATTATGTGTGTTTTTCTTCTGCAAGCAGATAGAAAGGGGACATATTTTGGAATGAGGAATTTGAGAGAAGGTATGTTTTAAGAAATGTTCATTCCAGCAGCCATTTTATGTGAGCATTGCAGGCATTTTGTGTTATCAGCGTGCTCAGTGTTTGTTTTTAGCCACATTTAATGGGCTACAGGGCAAATGTATTGCCATAGCAGCAGTAAGGACTGTCCTGCTAAGACATGGACATGCTGTGCATTTGGAACGTACATGAACCCACTATCAGAGCTGATACCATTTCTATATGGATTTACCCTATTTCAAACCAGCAGCAAAAGAGTGGTTAGCATGGAAGGTGTGTGAAGGCAGTCATTGATATGAAGAAGGATCAGAGTGGGAGAGAGGACAGATTCATGAGAACCACTAAGTTAATAGAAAAAGTGTTAGAAGATGAATCACCAACTACAGTTAAGAAACTTGAACATAGCTTTGGGCGGAAACTATAACTTGATTAAGAGTGTCTTACGTTCATTAATAAATAGACATTCTTATTATGAACACAGCTAGCTTTTGCTAGACACTTTTATTGAGCACATGTGGACTAGGTACAGTATCTGTAGAGGCTTCCATCTTGACTGCTGCCTTGTGGGTAGCCTAGTGCCTCATGGGTAATGTAGTCTTAATATACATACAGCTGGGTAGTGTAGTCTTATACATACAGCTATATACAGCTCTACGGCTCCACCTAGTGTCCACTATAGAATGACATGTTATTGATCATTTCATCCCCCTTTCTTTGAGGTTTAACAAAATCAATATCAATCAACTTTCAAGAAAACAATAAAGATAATATCAGTAACACTTTTGTTAGTGCTCTATAAACATAAACATTTTCAAAACAGTCAACACATTTTCAAAGCTTTACATTGTACTCAAAGATTAAGTCTATCAGGCTTTTTTACTTCACGTGTGGATCCTCTCAACACGGGTAAGTCTGATGTGTCTTCATGAGATTGTTCTGGCGGTGAATGACAAGATGCAGTTGCGGCATTGTCATCAATCTGCTTTTGAATAGTCTCTTGTGTTTTTAGGAGGGAACGGCGGTTCCTCCTGAGAATCTGTCCTTCCTCAGTTCTAACAGTGTATGACCTTGGTCCTACTTCCTCAAAAACTGTAGCTTTCCTGTTCCATGCATCTGGATCCTCAATCCTGACAACATCATCCCTTGTCAATGGTTTTAGAGTTTTGGATGACTTGTCATAGTATGATTTCTGTTTCAGCTTTAACAGCTGAAGTCTCTGTCTCAGTTCCTCACTTTGCTGTTCTTTTGCACAGCAGGGTAGCGTGGTGCACAACTTGCGACCCATTAGTAGTTCAGCAGGTGAAGAACCACAGTCTAAAGGTGAGGCTCGGTAGCTCAGCAGGGCGAGATAAGGATCAGACTTGCTTTCTGTCGCTTTCTTCAGTAGCTGCTTGAGAACTTGAACACCTTTCTCTGCCTTACCATTTGACTGAGCATACAAAGGACTGGATGTGATGTGCTGAAAGTCATAATGTGCTGCAAACTGTTGCCACTCCTTACAGTTGAAGCACGGACCATTGTCGCTAATGGCAATCCTGGGAATTCCATGTCTGGCGAAGATGGATTTCACATGCATTATGACACTGCTTGCTGTGGTGCTTGAGAGCAGCGCCATCTCAGGATAGTTAGAATAGTAGTCAATCACTATTGATAGTCTTTACCATTTAAATGAAAAGGGTCCATACCAACCTTTTGCCATGTTGCTGTTGGTATGTCACCTACTATCATTGGTTCCTTTGCTTGTTTGTTTTGGTGTTTCTGACATGTCTCACATTTGCCTATCATGTTCTCAATGTCCTTATTTATGCCAGGCCAATAAACAGTGTCTCTTGCCCTCCTTTTGCATTTTTCAATTCCGAGGTGTCCCTCATGAATCCTTTTGAGCATGTCTTGACGTAGAGCCTGTGGAATGACTATTCTGTTCTGTTTTAGTAATAGTCCACTTGCGACACTCAATTCTGAGCTTATGTGAAAATATCTTGGACAGGAACCTTTTGGCCAACCAGGATGAATGTTCTCTATTACTGTTTGTAATACTGTATCTTTTACTGTTTCTTCTGCTATTTGCTTTGATTTTGTGTCTGACACGGGCAGCGCAGCAGTGACCATACTCACATGAACATCCACATCTTCTTCAGTAGAGCTCACATGACTCATTGTGGGTGCTCGGGATAGTGCATCTGCTAACACTATGTATTTGCCTGGTGTGTAGATCAGTTCAAAGTCATATCTTTGCAGCTTCATCATGAGTCATTGAATCCTTGGAGACATCTCTTTCAGTTTTTTTTTTATGATGGCAACCAGAGGGCTGTGGTCTGTCTCAACTGTGAAGGTGGGAAGTCCATATATGTAGCCATGGAACTTTTCTAGTCCAACTACCAAGCCTAGACATTCCTTTTCAATCTGGGCGTATCGACACTCAGTATCAGTCATAGACCTGGAGGCATAGGCAACAGGCTTCCAATCTTCACCCTCTGCTTGTAGCAAGACCACACCTAGGCCATCTTTTGATGCATCCGTTGACACTTTGATTCTTTTTGTTGGGTCAAAGAAGGTGAGTACAGGTGTGGTTGTCAGCACTGTTTTGAGGTTTATCCACTCTTGTTCATGTCTTTCTGTCCATGCGAACTCATTTGTTTTATGTAGCAGGTCTCGCAGACAGGCTGTCTTGGCTGACAAGTTAGGAATGAACTTTCCAATGAAGTTTATCATCCCCATGATGCGTAGCACTCCTTTTTTGTCAGTGGGTTGGGGCATTTTGAGTATGGCGTTTACTTTTTCCATATCTGGCTCTATTCCTTTACCAGATAGATTATCTCCTAGGAAAGTGACTTCCTGGATGCCAAACTGACACTTGGCTTTGTTGAGCTTCAGTCCATTCCAGCGTATGCTCTGTAGCACTTTAGTCAGTCTCTCATTGTGTTCTTTCAGTGTGGAGCCCCAGATGATGATGTCATCAACATAGACCCAAACTCCTTCCAGACCTTCAATTATGTGTTCCATCGCTCTATGAAAGATTTCAGATGCAGATATTATCCCGAAAGGCATTCTGAGGAAACAATACCTGCCAAATGGTGTGTTGAAGGTACAGTATTTGGTGCTCTCTTCATCCAGTTTTAGTTGCCAAAATCCTTGTGAGGCATTGAGCTTTGTGATGTATCTGGCACCTAACATTTCACTGGTGATTGCTTCTCGCTTGGGAATCTGGTAGTGTTCACGTTTTATGTTTGCATTTAAGTCCTTTGGATCCATGCATATTCTTAGATCATTGTTCTTTTTCTTTACACATACCATGGAGTTAACCCAGTCTGTTGGCTCTTTGACTTTCCTGATGAATCCTAGTGTGGTCATTCTGTCCAGTTCATTCTTGAGCCGGTCACGCAGGGGTGCTGGAATTCTTCGTGGAGCATGTACCACTGGCTGAGCATCCTCCTTTAGCTGGATCTTGTAAGTGAATGGTAGAACTCCAAATCCTTTGAACACATCCTGGAAATTATTCACTACAGAATCCACTGAGTCATCTGGTCTGCTTATGGCACAGTTTATACGGTAGACTCTCTTGACCAGTTCTAAGTCCTCACAAGCTTTGTCACCCAGTAGTGAATCAAGTCTTTCAGCCACAACAGAAAACATGAGATGATGCACTTTGTCTTTGACTGTCACTTTGAGTCTGCATACACCTAAGCTATCTATTTTCTGTCCATTATAGTCCTTCAGTAGTACTGACTTTTTCTGTATTTTGGGCTTTTCTTTCATATTGTTAATGTCACTCATACTGATTAAGTTTGCTTTTGCCCCAGTGTCTAGTTTCAAGGTAACTAATGCTCCATTTACCTGCAGTGGGATCATCCATTTGTCCTCTTTTACTGCATTAACTTTATGTTCGGCGTTGTCCATTTCTGAGGGCTGCACATTTTCTGTATCCTTTTTGATATTGTCACATGACACCATTCCTACAAAAAATGTCTCACTTAAATCAGTGTCCTCAATTACATTAACTCTTTGCCCTTTCTTAGTTTTTACTTTTGAAAAGCATTGTTTGGCAAAGTGATTCTTTCCATTACGCTTTGTGCACATTTTTCCAAACGCTGGGCATTGTCTTAACTGGTGTTTGTAACCATAGCGTTTACAATTAAAAATGTCATCCTCCAATTGCTTTTCATTTCTGTTCTGCCCACGTTTCTTCGCCTTGTAGGACACAGCACCGACAGCAGCATTATTACTCATTACAATTGCATCATTATTGATTTCACTGAAAGTCTTCGCGTGCTTTCGAGCTAGCTCGCTGGCTTGGCATATTTTCACTGCATTTTCCAAATTTAGTTCGGTTTCTCTCAACAGACGTTCCCTGACTTTTTTATCATGAATACCAAACACAATCTGGTCACGAATCATGGATGATTTCAGCTCAGATAAATTACATGTCTGTGCTTTCAGTTTCAGATCAGTTATAAAGCTATCAAAAGTCTCATTTTGCTGCTGTGTCCTTGAACAGAACATGTATCTTTCATAGGTCTCATTCTTTTTGGGAGAGCAATGTGCATCAAATTTTTTTAGCATATATTCTAATTTTTCTCTGTTCTCCTCTGGATTAAATACAAATGTATTAAATACCTCTATCGCCTGTGGGCCTGCAACCGTAAGCAGCAACGCTATCTTCCTTGCATCTGGCTTCGTACCGAATCTGATGGCTGCAATGTAGAGTTCGAATTGTTGTTTAAAAGTCTGCCAATTGTAGTCGATTTTTCCTATGAGTTTCAAACGCTCTGGTGGCTTCAAATTCTCCATGTCGCTTTTCACAATTTTCAGCAGATCTTCACCATCCTGGTACC
Source organism: Somniosus microcephalus (assembly GCF_052327205.1). Classification (NCBI taxonomy): domain Eukaryota; kingdom Metazoa; phylum Chordata; class Chondrichthyes; order Squaliformes; family Somniosidae; genus Somniosus; species Somniosus microcephalus. The sequence goes on along the minus strand of NC_140988.1, from coordinate 139,573,597 downwards.
ATCTTATGTCCATTAATAAATAGACATTCTTATTATGAACACAGCTAGCTTTTGCTAGACACTTTTATTGAGCACATGTGGACTAGGTACAGTATCTGTAGAGGCTTCCATCTTGACTGCTGCCTTGTGGGTAGCCTAGTGCCTCATGGGTAATGTAGTCTTAATATACATACAGCTGGGTAGTGTAGTCTTATACATACAGCTATATACAGCTCTATGGCTCCACCTAGTGTCCACTATAGAATGACATGTTATTGATCATTACAGAGTGCACAGCGCTAGTCCCTGCCAAAGGGTTTGTATATGTCCAAGAACATTTACCAAAGTGTTCAAGAGCAGGCGGTAGAATTTCTGGGGGGTTCTCCCTGTAGAAATTCCAGTGACATAGACAACAAGATCACAGGTGGAACAGCATATCAAAACTATAGTGGCAACTATGAATTAAGCCAGAACTTTCAAGTGATGGATACTTTATGGATGTATAATCACGGGGATCACATCCATGATTTCCCAATATGAGATCCTAGTAGATAAAGATCTGTGCAGGAATGTGCATTCAGAAAATCTTTTTTGAGTAATATCTTTTTTGTAAAGTTCAAGGTATTTAAACTCTAGATCCTGGATATCCTTGATTTGTGAATCCCTGAAATCCCTTGGTACTCACAAACTGCACAGGTTGCATCTCTCAGCTCTTCAGCTCAGTTTACACAATCATTTTTATTCTGAAGCAAAAAAGCATGGATCCAACTAAGAGTTGGAGCTTGTAATGTGCATTTCATACAGCAGTCATATCAGAACAAAAGCCTTACTTCTTTGTTTGAGATTTTATAACTACAGAACTTATGTAAATAAAAAAAACCTCTGGGCTCCATATGTAGGGAGTGTTGTAATGTTTTTTCCCTATATTCTTCCTGCTTTCCTGAAGGCAGTGACTCACACTGGGGTGCAGTTCCATTGAAAGCAATAGTTCATACCCTACAGGCATTCTTCATGTGTGAACCTAGGCAGTAGGTCTTGACAGATCGGGGACAACATAGATGAGCCTGATTATGCCCTTACTCATGGTCCACATAGACACATTTCCAGCAGAGTTCATTGAATAATGAGTAAAAGTATGAACTTGGTTGATTTTTTCCTTCCCTTATAAATGTAAGTTGTTGCTGTTGTTGTTGTTCTCAACCTAAGGACATTGAGGGCATTTTTTGAGAAATTCCATTGACGTCCCAGCTAACTCAGACAGATTAAGGATCAAACATGGGACCTTCCCAGTCTATATGGTTCCATCCATGTCATGCAATGCATTTTACTACTGTGCTATTCAGAGAGTAAATGCCAGTGTATTAATGTGCAACATTAAAGTGGTTTTTCATTCTCAAGGACTGCATGACCAACTTCTGAAGTTTAAAATAATGGAATTGTAGCTCTTAGTGCTCACCACAGCTGTCTTTGGAGGCAGATGTAACTGAATTACTCTGGATCCCAAAGTAGGCTATTAGGGACACATGAAATTCAAACATGATTTTTCTGGAATTCTGCATAATAATTAGTGGGAACCCAGTGAATTCTCTGTGTTTTAATGCCAAATTTATAAACATCTCCAGGATATAAGAATAAATATTTATCTCAAATAGTTGATTAAATACAAAGAGCTAAGGTACAATTCTAGTGCAGAAATCTGCCACCAGTAATCTGTGTTTCCATTATTTCAACATTTGGAAGCTTTGAAGTTAAAAATGGTGGAAAGTATTTAAAACCACTTTTTAGAACTAGATTTAGGCATATTTAGGCACTGCACTGGCAATAGATGATAATTCAAACTTGGAGTGTGATGTAATAAAGACTCACTATGCACTTGGTTGTACATAAAGCAAGGCTTTAATCGACTTGTAACAAAACATGGAGGTCTAGTTAGTAGTCACTAGCTTCCTGTTTCCAGATTGTCTCTGGTCAAGTTGGGCCCACGCCCGAGTATTTATACTCCTTGGACGGCGCCCTCAGATGGCCATTCAGTAGTACTTCGAGTTACTTCTTGTAGAAGTTGCGATTTATGACAGAGTGTACCATACCTAACGTCTAATTTCACAATCTGGTCTGCAAATGGAATGTGCAAATTACTGGCACAGTATTTAAGTACAATTCAAGACATGTAAGCCTTTTTTTCATTCAATTACACATATCCAGTTCAAAGAACATTATCAACACATTGCCATCCATTACAAGTGACAGTGGCCTATATTTTCAGTTCTGACACGACTATGACCGAATTAGCAGAGACCCCCACCCAGATTTTCTGATGGGTGCCAATCCCTGCTGGCAATGTGTTGGGGGGCATTTCTGACCACACAAGCACTGATCCTGCTGACGGTTCCAGGCTCAGCTTATTTATAATAGAGTGTGAGTTTCGGGTGTTGCAAATTTCTCTCACTGGGAGCTTGACCATTTTTAAGTAGGAACTGGCATGCTTGTTTGGGCATCAAGGGCCTCCTAAGAGCTATGCTCAGGCCCAGTGAAAGGAGATGGCCAGAACAGTGAGTACTAACTCCAAGATCCCACTCATAGCAACCCAGAGCTTCAAAAAGTTTAATGACCTTTCCAGGCCAAGGAAGGTAACAAAAGCATTGAACTAAGTATATCTGGCATTTACAGCCACCTCCCCCTCTCTGTATTAAAGTGTTTTCCACCAATGCCCAGGAGCTGTGTGAGCCTATTAAACCCCCAGCCTTCACCTGGAAATGTTCCTTTACTGACAGGCTTACATGCATTGACCCCACTAAAAGCCACACCAGTCATTAGCCCCCATAATGGTCTGCCTGCTGACACCTGGGTTTGACTGCATCTCATGGCAACCAGAAATCATTCTCACTTTTTTCTTTTATGTTAAAGGAGGAGACTCTCCATAACACCCAACAGAGATTGGCAACTTGTGGGGAATCCCTTCCCCAAACCTTTGCTCTCTCACCTCATACAAGGAGTAAGATTTAGAGCTTCAAGGAAGGTAGACATTAGAAGAAATAAGTGATAGAGAAATAGGAGGGCAGGTGTCACATGCAGGTTCATCATAACATTTTGCTCCTCTTCCTTGGGATCCTATTGTACCTCACAATACTTCTCAGCCAGCTAGATCATGAAACCCTCCTGAAAGTCACTGCAGAAAGTCACAAGTGAACTCTGCTCCTCAGTAACCCATTCTAACCTCCCATCTTCTTGTTCTCCTTTAGAAGTGCCAAAACAGAGGTGGAAGAAGAACAAGCAGGTCGTTCTGCTTCCAGCCCTGCTGGCACTTCATCGTACACCCACAATCACCCTCTCCCTCCCAGGCACCATCCCAGAACAGCCACCTTGGGACATTAGAGAGTGAGCCAAAGTAGAGTGCACAGGGTGATGCACAGAACATGAGTGAGCAGGAGGATCTAGGGGTGGAACATGAGAATGATTTCATTGGCCTGAGGGTCATGAGACATTGTCCTTTGCCTGAAAAGCCTGAGAAGCCAATGGTCATGTTTTTACAATGACCCAAAAATTCGTGTCGGGGGCTTCCCGCGGGTGCAAGCCCCCGACCTACACTTACCTAGCGCGCCAGCAGTTGAAGCCTGGGCCTGCGTGGATTTCCTGTCTGTGGCCCGGTTCAGCTCGCGGCGCGCTGTGCTTGCGTGATCCAGCGGCGTACTTAGTGCGATGCGTCGGCTGGGATCACGTGAGCACTGGGCAACCAATCGGAGGATACAAAAGTTCATTCATGAGTTTGACAGTAATGTCAAACTCATGAAAACTCCGGGCGCCCAAAACAGTACTTAAACTTAAAATAAAATTTTTAAAAACATCACACTATTTAAATGAACTATAAATAACTTTAAATAACTATTTTAAACAATAATTTTATAAAAAATCGGGGCTAAAAATACACTTACCTTACTGTAAAGTCTTTACAAATAATAAACCTGTGGAAAAAAAATTCTAATTTTAATTAATAGACCACTTACCTTTTAAAATTAAGTCCTTACGTCTGCTTTTTTAAAGTGTAAAAAGTAGAGGCCTTCGCGCACGGGCAAACCTGGAAAAAAAAAGGAAGTTCAATGCGCACGCGCAGACTCCTGCGCGCACGCGTTCGACCTCTGAACTCCTTGGTTCAGAGGATCGGAAATGCCGGTTTCCCGCGCATGCGCTGTGCATGCAGAAAACCAGTAATTCCATCAGTTTCACGCGTGAGTACACGGTGCTTACTCGCGCGTTGGGACACTAATTTCTGGGCCAATAAGTAAGTTTGCAAAGTAAGAAATGTATGTGCAGGCACTGGCCACAGACTCAGCCAATGTGCAACAGATGACGGGTCAATTGCAGGAGTCCACTATCTGTGTCTGTGCCACTGTGGTCGATGGCATCTCTGCACTGCAGTGAACCCTGGAGCATGGGGCAGTTGCAATATGATCCGCACTGGAGGCTCCCACAACAGACGCTCTATGGATGCTCACACTGCCATAATAGAGTTCTAGAGCCCCAGATTGAAGAGGACTGTCTTTTCAGGTCTCCAAGTGATTTGGGGAATACAGACATGTATTTCTCAGTATTTCTGACGCAAGGTCATCGACCTGAAACGTTGACTCTGTTTCTTTCTCCACAGATGCTGCCTGACCTGCTGAGTATTTCCAGCATTTTCTGTTTTTATTTTCAGTATTTCTCAGGGCTTCACTGATCTGATTGGTACCATTAGATCTGCTTTCCTGCTGATCAGTATCGATGCAGAGCCAGTGCCTGATACTAGTCACATGGCCTTACATGATGCCATTGTCTCTGAGGATAGTAGCACATGCATGCACTTTTGCTAGCACTCTCCAATGCCTGCACATGTGGCAAATAGAAATCTGGGTCATGCTGCCCATTCAGCAGTATAAGAGGAGCAATCTGCAGCATCCATCTCAGGATCTAGCTGCTATGAGATGAGGGCCACTTTTGTCCCAAGGTGCACATATTGAGACACAGCAGCCAGCTCCTCATACACTCCTGCCAATCAGGTAACACGTAGGGGAAATAGTAGATTAAGCTTGCACATTGACACCACAGTGATAAGAAGATACAGACATGCACATGTACTATGGGTTGTAAATAAAATTATGGTAACACTAACGCCTTGGCCCTAAAAATTTGTGTTCACCACGAAAGATGCCGGAGTTAATGGCTGCTGAAAATGGCCACAACGCTAAGGAGAATAAATTCATCTGGGGGACTGGAGATTGGTGGTGCAGCGCTAAGCTTCTGTGCAACGCCCTCCTGGTGGTGTTAGTGGAGACCTCCGAGGTGACGTTCCCATCCTGAAGTGGCGCTCGAGCTTCACACAGCCTCTGGGAGTGAGGCTGTGGACCTCGCAAAGAATTGTGGGTCATTAAAAAGGCTATGAATTAAAGGGGCAATGCACTCAGAACTAATCCAATTAAAATGCAGTGAAAACATACAGTTTTCACCCTAACTGCCTTTCAAAAAAAAATTTACTTTAAAAAGAAGTTCCAAATGTGATTAGATACGAAAGCAAAATACTGCAAATGCTGGAAATCCGAAATAACAACAGAAAATGCTGGAAAAACTCAGCAGGCCAGGCAACATCCGTGGAGAGAAATTAGAGTCAACGTTTCGGGTCAAACCCCTTTATCAAGACTAAAGAGGCACAGGGAATGAAATAGATTAAGAGGCCGGGCTGGGAGAGAACAAAAGAGAAGAAGAGACATTAAGAGGTATTCAAAATGAGACGAGATGGTGATAGGACTAGTGGAGACAAAAGACAGATCTAGATTAGGTGTGAAATGCGCTGGCAGAATGGGAGACAGCTGCCATGTGGGAGAGAGAAAAAAAGAAAGGGGGGGGAAACACCAAAACAAAGGTGTGGATAAAAAATATAAGTAAAAATGTAATGGGGCCGAGGTTATGATCTGAAATTGTTGAACTCGATAATGAGTCCAGAAGGCTGTAAAGTGCCTAATCGGAAGATGAGGTGCTGTTCCTCGAGTTTACGTTGAGCTTCCGTGGAACAATGCAAGAGGCCAAGGATGGTGAGGTCCGAGTGGGAATGGGGCCGTGAATTAAAATGACAGGCAACCGAAAGCTCGGGGTCACCCTTACGGACTGAACGGAGGTGTTCCGCAAAGCAGTCACCCAATCCGCATTTGGTCTCCCCAATGTAGAGGAGACCGCATCGTGAGCAGCGGATACAGTATACTAGATTGCAAGAAGTACAAGTAAATCACTGTTTCACCTGGAAGGTGTGTTTGGGGCCCTGGACAGTGGGAAGGGGGGAGGTATAAGGGCAGGTGTTACATCTCCTGCGCTTGCATGGGAAGGTGCCAGGCGAAGGGGAAGGGGTGCTGGGGGTGATAGAGGAGTGGACTAGAGTGTCTCGGAGGGAGCGGTCCCTACGGAATGCTGAAAGGGGAGGGGAGGGGAAGATGCGTTTGGTGGTGGGATCACTTTGGAGGTAGCGGAAATGGCGGAGGATGATCCGTTGAATGTGGAGGCTGGTGGGGTGAAAGGTGAGGACAAGGGGAACCCTATCGTGGTTCCGGGAGGGAGGAGCAGGGGTGAGGGCGGAAGTGCGGGAGATAGAACGGACACGGTCGAGGGCCATGTCAACCACGGTAGAGGGGAATCCTCGGTTGAGGAAAAAGGAAGACATGTCGGAAGCACTGGTGTGGAAGGTGGCATCATCAGAGCAGATGCGGCGGAGATGGAGAAACTGGAAGAATGGAATAGAGTCCTTACAGGAGGCGGGGTGGGAGGAAGTGTAGTCCAGGTAGCTGTGGGAGTCAGTGGGCTTGTTGTGAATATTGGTCAATAGCTTATCCCCAGAGATGGAGACAAAGAAGTCGAGGAAGGGAAGGGAAGAGTAAGAGATGGACCATGTGAAGGTGAGGGAACGGTGGAAATTGGAGGCAAAGTGAATGAAATTGTCTAGTTCAGGGCGAGAGCAGGAAACGGCACCGATACAGTCATCAATGTATCGGAAAAAGAGGTGAGGGAGGGGACCCGAGTAGGACTGGAACAAAGAGTGTTCCACATATCCCACGAAAAGGCAGGCATTGCCTGGCCTGCTGAGTTTTTCCAGCATTTTCTGTTGTTATTTCCCAAATGTGATTATTCAGCTCTTAAAGCTGAATTCCCTTCCGAACCTCAAAAAATGGGAAAACTGCTTCAGCACTAACACAAATGGCTCAGCAAGTACTGCAATTGAGGTCCTCTACCCACAGGGGCCAGGAGGCCCTCCAGAAAGAATGATGTGGGACTACATCACCAAGGCCGTCACTGCCAGCAGTGTTGCCTCCAGCACCTGGCTCCAGTGCCCAAAGAAACTTCATAACCTGCGTGACATCAGTAGGATAGGCAAAGGCACACACAAGAAAGTCACTAAGAGAATACATAAGGGTGATGAGTTGATTTCTTGATGTCATATTGGATGGATAGATGTATCAAGTTGTGTTGGAAAGTTTGCTTTGTGGTGGCTTTTATTTCAACATTGTGGCCAAGAGGAACAGAGGGAAGGTAAGGTGTGGGACAAATGTGGAAAAGAGAATTGGGCTTGTGGTCACTAGTACCACAGGCAGATGATTCCATCCCGGATATCCTGGTCAGAAAGGGGCTGTCTGGGTTGCATCCTTCCTTCTGCTTCCTCCTCTTATCTGTGTGAGTGGATGCTGTAAATCTGAAATAACAGCATAAAATGCTGGAAATACTCAGCTGATCAGGCAGCATCTCGACCTGAGATGTGAACTCTTTTTCTTTCTCCATGGATGTTGCCTGAACTGCTGAGTATTTGCAGCTTTTTGTGTTTTCTCAGAGGCCTTCCTTTACCATCCGAGGCCTTGCAAGTATCCAGCAGCACTCTTATCACATTTAAAAAACTTTTAACATCTATTGTGTGGAGATGCCGGAGTTGGACTGGGGTGGACAAATGTAAGAAGTCACACAACACCAGGTTATAGTCCAACAGCTTTATTTGAAATCACAAGCTTTCGGAGCGCTGCTCCTTCTTCAGGTGAAGTGGAGAAATGCATAAAGACACAGCTTATATAGTCAGAGAATCATGTCAGATGTTTACAGGTAACCTTTCCAACTGCCATTTGTCACACCTCGGCAGAGAGATAATCACAGCAGTCAAAGGTGTGAATGGTGTCCAAACAGGTCAGTCAGGGAAACATTACATCAAAGAACAATGAGGTGGGGTCACAAGGGGTCAAATATTGCAGATGCTGGGGTCTGTATGAAAAACAAAAAAACAGACAAAAAACATTTTTTTTGGCTGGAAATCACAGCAGGTCCGGCCGCATCTGTGTAGAGAGAACAAGCCAATGTCGACTCGAGTCTGGATGGCCCTGCATCAGGTGGGGTTACATGTAGCGTGACATGAACCCAAGATCTCGGTTGAGGCCGTCCTCATGAGTGCGGAACTTGGCTATCAGTTTCTGCTCGACAATTTTGCGTTGTCGTGTGTCTCGAAGGCCACCTTGGAGAATGCTTACCCGAAGATCGGAGGTTGAATGTCCTTGACTGCTGAAGTGTTCCCCGACTGGGAGGGAACACTCCTGCCTGGTGATTGTTGCGCGGTGTCCGTTCATCCGTTGTCGCAGTGTCTGCATGGTCTCGCCGATGTACCATGCTCCGGGGCATCCTTTCCTGCAACGTATGAGGTAGACAACGTTGGCCGAGTCACATGAGTATGTACCATGTACCTGGTGGGTGGTGTCCTCACGTGTGATGATGGTATCTGTGTTGATGATCTGGCATGTCTTGCAGAGGTTGCTGTGGCAGGGTTGTGTGGTGTCGTGGTCGCTGTTCCCCTGAAAGCTGGGTAATTTGCTGCGAACGATGGTCTGTTTGAGGTTAGGCGGCTGTTTGAAAGCGAGTAGTGGAGGCGTGGGGATGGCCTTAGCGAGGTGTTCGTCGTCATCGATGACATGTTGAAGGCTGCGAAGAACATGGCGTAGTTTCTCCGCTCCGGGGAAGTACTGGACGACGAAGGGTACTCTGTTGGTTGTGTCCCGTGTTTGTCTTCTGAGGAGGTCTATGCGATTTTTCGCTGTGGCCCGTCGGAACTGTCGATCGACGAGTCGAGCGTCATATCCCGTTCTTACAAGGGCGTCTTTCAGCGTCTGTAGGTGTCCATCGCGTTCCTCCTCGTCTGAGCAGATCCTGTGTATTCGCAGGGCTTGTCCATAGGGGATGGCTTCTTTAACGTGGTTAGGGTGGAAGCTGGAGAAGTGAGGTTGTCCGTGGGCTTGCGGTAGAGTGAAGTGCTGAGGTGTCCGTCTTTGATGGAGATTCGTGTGTCCAGGAATGAGACTGATTCTGAGGAGTAGTCCATGGTGAGTTTGATGGTGGGATGGAACTTGTTGATGTTATCGTGTAGTCTTTTCAGTGATTCTTCGCCGTGGGTCCATAGGAAGAAAATGTCGTCGATGTATCTGGTGTATAGCGTTGGTTGGAGATCCTGTGCAGCGAAGAAGTCTTGCTCGAACTTGTGCATGAAGATGTTTGCGTATTGGGGTGCGAATTTGGTCCCCATGGCTGTTCCGTGTGTTTGGGTAAAGAACTGGTTGTCGAAGGTGAAGACGTTGTGGTCAAGGATAAATGGCAGTTGGAAAGGTTACCTGTAAACATCTGACATGATTCTCTGACTATATAAGCTGTGTCTTTATGCATTTCTCCACTTCACCTGAAGAAGGAGCAGCGCTCCGAAAGCTTGTGATTTCAAATAAAGCTGTTGGACTATAACTTGGTGTTGTGTGACTTCTTACATTTACAACATCTATTGCAGCAAGCCAGTACATCAATAAAATTATAAGAAAGCCCAATAGCTTAAATTCAAACTTACCAAAAAGATGTTCATGTGTCTTTAAGAGGTGCTGACATCACCTCTATCAGACTGCTTGCACGCTAGGTTTACCTGTCGTGCTTAGGACCCAGCGCTGAATTCAGCACTAGGGTCACAGTTAGGAGTGGCGACGTTAAGCCGGCATTGCACGCCGATTGACATCACCACACTGCCATTTATTTTCCAGGGCACTGCCAGTTACTGGCAGCAAAAAGGGAGGGAGGAAAATAGCAGCCGCTGCGGGACCCGCCACCAGCAGATGAAAGAGCGGTGGCTGCCATTTTTTCACCATTTCATGGCACTAAGGAGTGGCAGTAAGTAAATGAATTTCTAGCCCTTCGTGTGTGAGGCTGTTGTTTGTAGCAAGTTTAGAAGTGGACTTGGATGAAGTAGTGTAAATGGGAGCTGTGCGAATTGATGTTCAAAGAAAAGTGTCTGTAGATGATGCATATTTGTGGTGGGAAAGGGGAAGATGTAGACAGGGCTGTTCATGCCAGATGTGGTAGTCAGGAGAAGGATCTTGTATCAGATTTGTATGAATGTGCCTTGCAGCTGGCAGTGGGTTGTCCTCTGCCCCCTCTTCACACTGCTGCTGCTCCTTTGGATGATCCTTCTGCTGCCCTTGTGTGCCTTTTTCTCAAGGGCTTTTATGATACGGCTCCCTTGTGAGGCAACTTTGGGTAGCAGGCAGCGCACGACCACAATATTTGAGACCTTAACGGATTATACTGTAGGGCACCTGAAGTACGCCTTGAGCATTCCAAGAGTGTGGAATGATGACTCTGGTGGAAAAATGTACCTCATTATTGTGGTGTTCAACTGGTGTCCTTGGAAAGTGCAGAGGCATCATCAGTCATAGCTACTGAGGGTAGCCTTCTCTCCCAGGATCCACCCAGCGGCATGCCTTTCTGGATCGCTATGAAATGAAGGCATCGTGGCAGCTGTCAGAAAAGCGAACATTCACATAAGAATTAGGAGCAGAAGTAGACCATTCGGATCTTCAAGCCTGCTCTGCCGTTCAATAAGATCATGCTGATCTTTGATCTCAACTCCACTTTCCTGCCTGATCCCTATATCCCTTGATTCCCCATGAGTCCAAAAATCTATCTATCTCAGTCTTGAATATACTCAACGACTCAGCATCCACAGCCCTTTGGGATAGAGAATTCTAAAGATTCACAACCTTCTAAGTGAAGAAATTCCTCCTCATCTCAGTCTTAAATGGCTGACCCCTTATCCTGTGACTATGCCCCCTAGTTCTAGATACTCCAGCCAAGGAAAACAACCTCTCAGCATTTACCCTGTCAATCCCCCTCAGAACCTTATATCTTTCAAAGAGATCACCTCTCATTCTTCTAAACTCCAGAGAGTATAGGCCCAATCTACTCAATCTCTCCTCATAGAACAACCCTCTCATCTGTAGAATTTGCACAATTGAACATTGTCCTATGTAATGAAATCTGTTTGTCTTGATCCTGTATTCGTTTTGCACTCATGTATATTACCCTCCCCCACTATGTATAGTTTCACTTCCTCTTTCCCGACTAACCTGGGAGGTTCCAGCTCTTGGCTCTTGGCTCCACCCCTGACTTCTCTTACATAAAGATCCCAGGATCTGTATGACTCATTCCTGTGAACCAGTTGGCGTGTTGAGATGTTAGCTCTGATCTTAGTGATTAAAAGCCAACTTGTTTAAGTCTATAACTTCTAGTTTTGTGGTTATTGAAGGCCCATCAATTTTAATCACTAAAGAAGATGGATCGACTCCTAAAACCAGAGCATCTGGACTTGGATCCACATTCTGCTGAAGCATCAAATCAATTTGGACACTGGCTCAAATGCTTCGAACTCTTCGCGGGGGCCTCATCCGCTAGCGAGGTAGATAAACTGAGTCTACTGACTACTCGCGTAAGTCATCGGATTTATTCGTTCATCCGGGACGCCACCTCTTACACAGAGGCCATCACTATCCTGAAGGCCCAATACCAGAGGCCGGTAAATTAAGTGTACGCCAGACATCTGCTGGCTACAGGCAGGCAGCGACCAGAGGAATCAATGGACGATTTCTTACAGGGCCTAAAGGACCTGGTCCAGGACTGTAACTGCAAGGCCGTGATGGCCAACGCGTACTCTGATGAATTGGTCCGCGATTCCTTCATCGCGGGCCTCAAATCGAATTATATCCGGCAGAGACTGCTGGAGAAGGAGGTCCTGGACTTAAAAAAGGCAGTGGCCACTGCGCGATCGCTGGACGTGGCCCAGAGAAACTCTGACTCTTATTCTTCCGGCCATGCGGCCCTCACCGCCTTGTGCGCGCCGAGAGGGCCGCCATCTTGGAATCAGCCATCTTCCCCATCCAGGTCTCAGACCAGCTCTACGCCGCCGGAGTCCCCACACAGAAGTTCACCCAGGAGTCCTACTACAGCGGCAATGTCTCGAAGCCCGAAATGCTACTTCTGCGGCCAGGCCAAGCACCCCAGACAACGATGCCCAGCGAAGGACGCTACATGCTTCAAATGTAAGAAAAAGGGGCATTTTAGCAAAGTCTGCAGGGGGAATCCGATTTCCAACTCCGTCACCGCCTCGTGCGTGCTGTGCGGGCCGCCATCTTGGGATCCGCCATCTTTTCCCGACTCAACGGCCGCCCAGGGCCCAACAGTGGCTTCGATCACGGTGGATCAATCCAGGCCACACCCGTTGACAAAATCTATGATGGACATACAGGTAAACGGGAGTTTAACGAAATGTTTAATTGACTGCGGGAGTACCGAGAGTTTTATCCACCCTAGCCTGGTACAGCGGCACTCATTAACGGTAACCCCTACACAGAGCAGAATTGCTATGGCTGCTAAGCCCCACACTTCGGACATTTTGGGCTACTGTGTGGTAACACTGACTGTAAAAGGCACGGACTACAAGGATTTTAAACTCCTCGTGATGCCAGAACTCTGTGTTAATGTAATCTTGGGCCTGGACTTCCAGTGCCACCACGAAAGTGTCACGCTAGCATATGGCGGGTCCCAGCTGCCACTCACAGTCTGTGGCCTATCAACCTTAAAAATCAGCCCGCCCTCTTTATTCGCTAATCTCGCTCCGAACTGTAGGCCCATAGCGACCAAAAGTAGACAGTACAGTCTGGAAGACAGACACTTTATCAAGGCGGAAGTGGACAGACTCCTGCGGGAAGGCATTATTGAATGCAGTACCAGCCCGTGGCGTGCCCAAGTAGTCATAGTTAAAAATAGCGAAAAGAAACGGATGGTAATTGACTACAGCCAGACTGTTAATATTTATACCCAGCTGGACGCCTACCCTTTACCCCGCATATCAGAAATGGTCAACCAGATTGCGCAATACCGAGTCTTCTCGACTATCGACCTCAAATCCGCATATCACCAGCTCCCCATTAGAATGGAGGACCGCCCATACACCGCCTTCGAGGTGAACGGGCGCCTCTACCATTTTCTCAGAGTGCCCTTCGGGGTAACAAATGGGATCTCGGTCTTCCAACGTGAGATGGACCGCATGGTTGACGAGAATAAACTACAAGCTACCTACCCCTATCTGGACAATGTCACTATCTGCGGGCACAACCAGCAGGACCACGATCTAAATCTTGCGAGATTTTAAAAAACTGCCCTAAAGCTGAATCTAACCTACAACAAAGACAAATGTCTCTTCAACACAACCCGTCTCTGTATCCTCGGCTATGTGGTGGAAGATGGGGTAATTGGACCGGACCCTGACCGATTACGCCCCCTAAAGGAACTGCCCCTGCCACACAATCCCAAAGCTTTAAAAAGGTGCCTGGGACTTTTTTCGTATTATGCCCAATGGGTGCCCAATTACTCTGATAAGGCCCGACCCCTCATTAAATCGACGTCCTTCCCTCTATCAGCTGAAGCTCGGGAGGCTTTCACCAGTATTAAACAGGACATTGAAAGGGCTGCAGCGTGTGCAGTGGACGAATGCATTCCCTTTCAAGTCGAAAGCGATGCGTCAGACTTTGCCTTAGCTGCGACCCTCAATCAGGCTGGGAGACCTGTGGCCTTCTTCTCCCGAACCCTTCAGGGACCTGAAATCAGGCACTCTTCTGTCGAGAAGGAGGCACAGGCTATAGTGGAGGAAGTGCAGCACTGGAGACACTACCTAGCCGGCAAACGTTTCACCCTGCTCACCGACCAGCGGTCGGTGGCTTTCATGTTTAATAACAAACAAAGGGGGAAAATCAAGAATGACAAAATACTCAGGTGGAGGATTGAACTATCCACGTTCGACTATGATATTATGTACAGGCCGGGAGCCCTTAATGAACCCCCAGACACCCTATCGCGGGGAATGTGTGCCAGCATTCATACGGACAAATTACAGGGTCTCCACAACGACCTCTGTCACCCAGGGGTCACCCGACTATACCATTTTATAAAGTCCCGCAATCTGCCCCACTCCATCGAGGAGGTCAGGGCAATGACCAGAGCCTGCCGCATCTGTGCGGAATGCAAGCCTCGTTTCCACAGGCCTGACCGTGCACACCTTATCAAAGCCACACGGCCATTCGAGCGCCTAAGTCTGGACTTCAAGGGACCCCTTCCCTCTGCCGACCGTAACGTATACTTCCTCAATATCATTGATGAATATTCCCGCTTCCCCTTCGCCATCCCCTGCCCAGACATGACCAGTGCCATGGTCATCAAGTGTCTCTGTAATCTATTCTGCATGTTTGGCATGCCGAACTACATACACAGCGATAGGGGGACGTCATTCATGAGTGACGAGCTGCGCCAGTTCTTGCTCTCGAAGGGGATAGCCACTAGCAGAACCAGTAGCTACAACCCCTGGGGTAATGGGCAATTGGAAAGGGAGAATGCTACTGTTTGGAAGGCTGTCATGTTAGCCTTAAAGTCAAAAGGCCTTCCGACCTCCCGCTGGCAGGAAGTCCTCCCAGACGTGCTCCACTCCATAAGGTCTCTGTTATGTACTGCCACTAACGCTACCCCTCACGAAAAGATGTTCGTTTTCCCCCGGAAATCCACCTCGGGCATATCTCTACCCGCGTGGCTGACGTCTCCGGAGACAGTACTATTGCGGAAGCACATGAGAGGCCATAAAATGGACCCCCTTGTGGAAAAGGTACAGCTCCTCCATGCAAACCCTCAGTACGCCTATATCAAATACTCTGACGGGCGAGAGGACACTGTTTCCATAAAAGACCTCGCTCCCTTGGGGAGCGGAGAGAACGATGGGATACTACCTGATGAAGACCTACACTACAAAGAGACAGGACGCCCAGAGGTATCAATACCCAACTTTAACCTGGAGGACACTGCAGATAACCTGGAAGACACTGCGGAGGCCCGGACAGCAGAGGAACCAGAATCCACTCCCCTAGAGGCACCCCAACCGGCTTTGCGCCGATCACTGAGAACTGCAAAACCTCCTGACAGACTCACTTATACCAACTTTTAAGAAACATCACCCCGATGGACTAAATCTATAGAAGGGGTGAATGTAATGAAATCTGTTTGTCTTGATCCTGTATTCGTTTTGCACTCATGTATATTACCCTCCCCCACTGTGTATAGTTTCACTTCCTCTTTCCCGACTAACCTGGGAGGTTCCAGCTCTTGGCTCTTGGCTCCGCCCCTGACTTCTCTTACATAAAGATCCCAGGATCTGTATGACTCATTCCTGTGAACCAGTCGGCGTGTTGAGATGTTAGCTCTGATCTTAGTGATTAAAAGCCAACTTGTTTAAGTCTATAACTTCTAGTTTTGTGGTTATTGAAGGCCCATCATCCTATAAGGGTCTATTGGCAGAAAAGGCATTAACTTTTATAGACTGTTTTAAAAGAAGCCCAGAAAAAGGGACCCACAAAATGGTCGCCAGACCCGTGACCAGCTGTTGGGACACTTTAAAATGGTTCCTGCAGTCCCCAGACAGCTTTTGTGGATTCAGCCCACAGTAGGTTCTGGAAGGCAGTTTCAGGGAAAACAAAATCAGACAGAGCCCCATACATATAGATTGGATGCAGATCCGTTCAGAACAGCCTGTAGATAAAGGCCATCTATAAGTTTACCCAGACAAAGGAAAACAGTTTCATATTCATAGGGGGAACATCAAGAACCATTTAAGACATCAGAAGGACATTAAAAACATTACCAGGTCATTCCAGACCAGAGATGGCAGTTACCGGCCATCCAGAAGGTAATTCTTACACAAAGACTACCCCGCTGTGATACAAGCCCACCAAGAATTAAACAAAGACTAACCTTGATTTGGCAGGAGATAAGGGCCTCTTTGAGAAGTATAACTGGAGTCCCGGGGTAGCGATGGATAGCTTTTGAGCTTTGGCAGCGTTTGCAGTTTTCAGTACCCTTCTTGGCCTTGGGAAGGCTTGACATCGGAGAAGGTGGTTCGGAGAAGAAGAGAAGAAGAAACGCCCTGCCGAGCGTAGTGGAGGGTAGCGTGGCGCAGCTTGGCTTAGCTAGCTTGCCTTTTCGAGAGCCGTGGAGGAACGTCGATCCAGAGACCAGTCAAGATGGTGATTTGAGTCTGCGTCCAGCCCTGGGGTAACCATCAGGAGATCATCGACAAACCCCGGGCCGTTGACGAGACAAAGGACAGTAGCCCTCCAGAAGAAACCTACATGAAAATGGTAAAACAGCTGGGCTCTGCGGAGAAACCTATATGACAATTGTCAAACAGTTGGTCTCCGTCCAACGCCGACGTCCAGGCCTGCTAGCATCCAGCCTGTCCGTGACCTTCACCTCGAGGAAGAAGAGAGAGTGTCGCAGCCCGCAGCGTTGACCACGTGGAGACAGGTCGCCTGAGAGGATCAAAACGCAGACCTTTCAAAATCCTATACTTTGAAATTGGATTGGTGAGCATGTTTCTGGCCCCTCATAATCTGATCTAGCTAGGCTTAGTGGGGTGGGCATTTTGGGTATAATTAATTATGAGTTGTTGTCCCTCGATGTTCCGTGTGTTTCCCCATTTCGAGATGACTTTTGTAAAGTATAACATGCCTGTATATATGTTGGTTAGTACTGTATTATGATTTGTTTTTCCCTCCCATGTACCTTATTGGCTTACATTCAATTTGTTCCTTTATGCAATAAAATTTCATTTCATTTTCCTTTAACCTGATCTATAGAGTATTCTCTACATTGTAGTTCCTGCCTCAAAGTCCAGTGTATAGAACCTAAGGGGCGAGTGGGTCGAACCACTCAAGGTTTTTACTGTGCAAGAGAGAGAGGCCTCTAGAGAGGGAAACCTCGGCGATCTAAAACCCCTTGCACATCCCAGGGATCAATCTAGTGAACCTTTGTTGCACCGCCTCTAAGGCATGTATGTCCTTTCTCAGTTAAGGAGACCAAAACTGTGCACAGTACTCCAGGTGTGGTCTCCCCAAAGCCCTGTATAATTGTAGTAAGACTTCCTTACTCTTGTACTCCAACCCTCTTGCAATAAAGGCCAACATGCTATTTGCCTTCCTAATTGTTTGCTGTACCTGTATGCTAACTTTCTGTGTTTCCAGTGCGAGGACACCTAAATCTCTCTGAACACCAACATTTAATAGTTTCTAACCATTTAAAAATATTTTGTTTCTCTATTCTTTCTACCAAAGTGAATAACCTCACATTTCCCCACATTATACTCCAAGTGTCACCTTATTGCCCACTCACTTAACCTGTCTATATCCCCTTGCAGGCTCTTTGTGCCCTCCTCACAGCTTACTTTCCCACCTAGCTTTGTATCATCAGCGAACTTGGATACATTGCACTCGGTCCCTTCATCTAAGTCATTAATATAGATTGTAAATAACTGAGGCCCAAGCACTGATCTTTGCGGCATACCACTAGTTACAGCCTGCCTACTGGAAAATGACACGTTTATCCACTACTCTCTGTTTTCTGTCTGTTAACCAATCCTCTACCCATGCTAATATATTACCCACAACCCCATGAGCCCTTATGATATGGTGCTGCTGGTTTCAAACAAGCTGAACATTGAAGCAGTGGATTCCTTTCCTGCTGATGCATATCATGGCATTGAACAAATTAACACAAATCGCTATGTGGGGGTAAGCTATCACCCCTTGGACCCTGGGAATACTGCCATGGGAAAGTTGATGAAGTGGCATCCTCTATCAAACAATGCATCTGTGACTTGCTTTTTGCATCTGTGACAACTGATTGATTATTGTAAATAATACCCAAAGTGGCAGCTTGAAATGATCCAATTGTGTAAAGCTTCAGGGTGTTTGTGACCTTTCTTGCTACTGGTAGTGTGTTGCCTACAGTGGAGCTGGCTGTAGGTCAGCTGCCTGGATCCTGGAATTCTCTCCCTAAGCCTCTCCGCCTCTCTACCTCTCTCTCCTTCTTTAGGGCACTCCGTCAAACCTACCTTTTTGCCCCACCTATTGGTCACCTGTCCTAATAGCTCATTATGCAGCTCAGTGTCAGATTTTGTCTGATAACGCTCCTGCGAAGCACCATGGGATGTTTTATTATGTTAAAGGTGCTATGTAAATGCAAGTTGTTGTTGTTGCAGTTCAGATTGAAGCATGCGGCATAATTCGAATGGGCCCTGTGCGAAGCCCAGCTTCTGCGAGCAGTGTTCCTGGGTCAGCTGAGAGTAGGAGCATTTTGGTCTATTTATTCAGCTGTGGGGATCCAGTAGGTGGGTGTCATACCCTTCCTGAGCTGCTTGACAAGCTTGGCCTCTTCTTTGTCAAAAAAAAACAAAGGCTCAAGGATATTCCCAATGGGAATCTCATCTTGCCCTCTTTAGAACAGTGGTGGAGAGGGAAATGGGAGCCCAACAGCAGGAGGCACAGAAGTGAATGGTAATGCAGTTACCTGCACAACAACAACAAAAATTGGCTGTAAAAGAAGCATTATATGAAGTGTTGTACCTGCTGAGCCCTTTAAACCCAGTCCTGCCTTTTCTGTAACGCCTTATAATGGACCTTCAGCCCCACTCATTTGACAACAACCTCTTCATTGGAATGTTTTTCAATGTAACTGTAAATCAGGGACCAGAATTAGTTGAAAAAATAATGGAGTGCGAACAACACACGCTATTGTTAATGTGTAAATCGTCCAGCAACTTGTGGCGAGGAAGTGATACCCTGTGAATTGCGAATTGTCAGGATTTGCCCATTAAACTCAGCATAGAAAGCAAGTCTAGTAATTAATAGCATATGTACCCTTTTAACGACATGATCACAGAATCACAGAATCACAGAAACCCCACAGTGCAGATAGAGGCCATTTCGGCCCATCGAGCCTGCACCGACACATATCCCACCCGATCCCCGTAACCCCTACACCAATACATATCCCACCCTATCCCCATAACCCCACGTATTTAATCCCCCCTAACACTAAGGGTCAATTTTTTTTTTTTTTTTATCATAGCCAATCATCCTAACCTGCACATCTTTGGACTGTGGGAGGAAACCGGAGCACCCGGAGGAAACCCACGCAAACACGGGGAGAATGTGCAAACTCCACACAGACAGTCGCCCGAGGCCGGATTCGAACCCGGGTCCCTGGCGCTGTGAGGCAACAGTGCTAACCACTATGCCAATTAACCTAGCTGGCCCAGAAAGTGAACAATTAATAGTGTGGAGTCTCATTCCTTCAGGTTGTGAATTGCTATTGGAGATTTTTTAAATGTCAAACTTTTAGGCCTAGAAATTCGTCTCAGCCGGTGGAGCAAAAAGGGTGGTAGCGGATTGGTGGCCCGTTATACACAGCACCTGATAATCAATTAATCAGAATTCTGCCTCCATCTGTAAGTGGCAGCAACATTTAGAAAATAATTGTTTCCAACACAATCTTACAGGGAAGATGATGGAAGAATTTAAAGGGCTAGAAATTCATCTCGAGCGGTGGCGCAATGCGGGCGGTATTGGATCGGCCGCCCGTTAACGCAGCTCCTGATTTCAGTTTTATTGCAGTCAATGAAATTGAATATCAGGCGTTGCATATAATGGGCGACCTAGCCGACATCGCTCGTTTTTCACCACCACCTGAGACAAATTTCTAGGCCTTAATTTAAAAAAAGATTCTTACTTTTTCTTTCCGTCTCTTTTTTGTCTCTCTTTTAATCCAATCTTTCTTTCCCTCTCTTTATATCTCTTTCTGTACTTGATTTGACATTGAATTTGTTAGATCCGTGGTTCAGTGGATAAATAATCACACGGATGCGGTACATAAACAAATAACAAGTCTTTACTGGAGGAGGGTAAACTCTAGACTGGGGTACAGATGCATGCGCACAGCTTATATACCGGTGTGGTCACTGCCGGTACTACAGTATACAGGAGCTGTAAAAAGTAGTTCTGACTTAAAGGCACATACACTACAATTCCTCCCTTTTTAGATTACTAATACCCCTTAATATTCAAATAACAATTACATTTTTACATGTACATTCAATAACAAAAGTCCATTTATAGATTCAGTCTTTGGGGCGGCTTCCTGACCCTTTCGGGATAACGCCTTTCCAGAGGTTCTTGTTCTTGGTGCAGAGGTGATTCTGACCCCCTTTCATTGGGTAGTTCATCAGGTTCCATTGCTACTGGGTCTGAAGTAGATGCTACCGGTATGTCGGGTTCATCCCCAGGTACTCGAGACATGGGGTTGACGCATTCCTGTGGTGCTAAGATCTGATCGACGTGGCATCTCACAATGTTCTCCCCGACATCCACTGTATACATTAATGGCCCCTGCCTTGTACATATCATTCCGGGTTGCCACTTCTCTGTTCGATAGTCCCGGGCCAAGACTGGTTGTCCTACATTGAAGCTTCTTGTCGGCTTCTCGTTTGTTATGTTCATTAATAACTAGACATTCTTATTATGAACACAGTTAGCTTCTAGCTAGTCATTTATTCAGTACACGTTCTCTAGGTACAGTATCTGTAGAGATGCAGCATGTGTGCTCCTGTGTGCAGGCTGCCATCTTGACTGTTGCCTTGTGGGTAGCCTAGCCTCATGGGTAATGTAGTCTTAATATATATACAGCTGGGTAGTGTAGTCTTATACATACAGCTATATACAGCTCTACACAGCTCTACGGCTCCACCTAGTATCCACTATAGAATGACATGTTATTGATCATTACATCCCCCTTTCTTTGAGGTTTAACAAAATCAATATCAATCAACTTTCAAGAAAACAATAAAGATAATATCAGTAACACTTTTGTTAGTGCTCTATAAACATAAACATTTTCAAAACAGTCAACACATTTTCAAAGCTTTACATTTTACTCAAAGATAAAGTCTATCAGGCTCTTTTACTTCACGTGTGGATCTTCTCAACACAGGTAAGTCTGATGTGTCTTCATGAGATTGTTCTGGCGGTGAATGACAAGATGCAGTTGCGGCATTGTCATCAATCTGCTCTTGTATAGATCGAGGTCTCCTTGCGATCTTTGCTTGGAGAGGGTTTCAGTGTTTCCTTCACTCTTCATGCCATAACTCTCAATGTAGTCAATGCACTCTCGAAAAACTGCTGGCAGCTGGATCCCATCATACAGCATAGTCCTCTCAGCAGCCTCGGCTAATGGAACACCAAAGATTGGCCTGAGGGAAGAAGGAGTATCCACCGGAACTGCTTCCTGCTCTGGTGCAGGCTTCTTCTTTTTCTTTTTCTCTTTCCACTGCTTAACAACATCTGCTGCGGTTATATCTTTGGACTTTTTCTCCTTGTGTTTTTCCTCTTTGTGCTTTTCTTTGACCTTAAAGTCTTTTTCTTTCTTCTTGGAGAAACTAGGCTTTTTGAAGACATGGATACCCTTTGGCCTTTTCATCCTTGATGGGCTCTCTGCTTCATCACCTGAGTCATCTGGTCTGCTTATGGCACAGTTTATACAGTAGACTCTCTTGACCAGTTCTAAGTCTTCACAAGCTTTGTCACCTAGTATCGAATCAAGTCTTTCAGCCACAACAGAAAACATGAGATGATGCACTTTGTCTTTGACTGTCACTTTGAGTCTGCATACACCTAAGCTATCTATTTTCTGTCCATTATAGTCCTTCAGTAGTACTGACTTTTTCTGTATTTTGGGCTTTTCTTTCATATTGTTAATGTCACTCATACTGATTAAGTTTGCTTTTGCCCCAGTGTCTAGTTTCAAGGTAACTAATGTTCCATTTACCTGCAGTGGGATCATCCATTTGTCCTCTTTTGCTGCATTAACTTTATGTTCAGCATTGTCCATTTCTGAGGGCTGCACATTTTCTGTATCCTTTTTGATATTGTCACATGACACCATTCCTACAGAAAATGTCTCACTTAAATCAGTGCCCTCAATTACATTAACTCTTTGCCCTTTCTTAGTTTTTACTTTTGAAAAGCATTGTTTGGCAAAGTGATTCTTTCCATTACACTTTGTGCACATTTTTCCAAACGCTGGGCATTGTCTTAACTGGTGTTTGTAACCACAGCGTTTACAATTAAAAATTTCATCCTCCGATTGCTTTTCATTTCTGTTCTGCCCATGTTTCTTCCCCTTGTAGAACACAGCACCGACAGCAGCATTATCACTCATTACAATTGCATCATTATTGATTTCACTGAAAGTCTTCGCGTGCTTTCGAGCTAGCTCGCTGGCTTGACATATTTTCACTGCATTTTCCAAATTTAGTTCGGTTTCTCTCAACAGACGTTCCCTGACTTTCTTATCATGAATACCAAACACAATCTGGTCGCGAATCATGGATGCTTTGAGCTCAGAGAAATTACATGTCTGTGCTTTCAGTTTCAGATCAGTTATAAAGCTATCAAAAGTCTCATTTTGTTGCTGTGTCCGAGAACGGAAAGTGTATCTTTCATACGTCTCAGTCTTTTTGGGAGAGCAATGCGCATCAAATTTATTTAGCACATCATCTAATTTTCCTCTGTTCTCCTGTATCAAATGTATTAAATACCTCTATCGCCTGTGGGCCTGCAACCGTAAGCAGCAACGCTATCTTCCTTGCGTCTGGCTTCGTACCGAATCCGATGGCTGCAATGTAGAGTTCAAATTGTTGTTTAAAAATCCGCCAATTGTAGTCGATATTTCCCTCGAGATTCAAACGCTCTGGTGGCTTCAAATTCCCCATGTCGCTTTTCACAATTTTCAGCAGATCTTCACCAACCTGGTACCATGTTATGTTCATTAATAACGAGACATTCTTATTATGAACACAGCTAGCTTCTAGCTAGTCATTTATTCAGTACACGTTCTCTAGGTACAGTATCTGTAGAGATGCAGCATGGGTGCTCCTGTGTGCAGGCTGCCATCTTGACTGTTGCCTTGTGGGTAGCCTAGCCTCATGGGTAATGTAGTCTTAATATATATACAGCTGGGTAGTGTAGTCTTATACATACAGCTATATACAGCTCTACACAGCTCTACGGCTCCACCTAGTGTCCACTATAGAATGACATGTTATTGATCATTACATCGTTGATGTGCTGGAATTGTTTGTCCTCAACATTTCTTCGCACATTTGGTCTGAGCAAGTCCAGACGAGATCTCAACCTTCGCTTAAAGAACATCATGGCCAGGGTCTGGTTGGTAACTGCATGTGTCGCATTTTGGTAGGCTAATAAGAAATGTCCATCTTATGCTGTAGTGGAATTTCCTCATCGCACATGGCCTTTATCGCCTTCTTAAAGGTTTGTATGACCCTCTCAGCCAATCCATTGGTGGCTGGATGATACGGGGCGGATGTGTAATGCCTTACCCCATTCCTTTTCATGAATTTTTGGAACTCGTCGGACACAAACTGTGGTCCATTATCAGAGCAGATCTGCTCTGGCAAACCGTTTCTGGCAAATATGGTCCGTAGGACGGCA
Source organism: Somniosus microcephalus (assembly GCF_052327205.1). Lineage (NCBI taxonomy): Eukaryota > Metazoa > Chordata > Chondrichthyes > Squaliformes > Somniosidae > Somniosus > Somniosus microcephalus. Next base: position 139,549,889 of record NC_140988.1, on the reverse strand, counting down.
ATCGTTTTCTCTGTAGTGGTTGAAGACATCTTTATCACCTCAGGCCACTTTGAATGAGCATCCACTGCTATTAGGAACATTGAGTCCATGAATGGACCAGCGAAATCAATGTGCACCCATTGCCATGGAGAGGAGGGCCACTCCCATGGGTGTAGAGGGGCATGTGGTGGTGCATTTTGGACCTTCTGACATCCTAAGCAGCTCTTAGTTAGGTCTTCGATTTGTTGATCGATTCCCGGCCACCACACATAAGCCCTAGCTAGGCTTTTCATTTTCACTCCCCCCAGATGACCTTCATGTAGCTCATTTAGCACTCTCTCCCTTAACTTGGGTGGAATCACCACTCTGGATCCACACATCACTGTCCCCTGGCATACTGACAGCTGTTCTCTTCTGGATGAGAATGCTGGCAACAGTGAGTCGCCATGTGTTGGCCATCCCCTCACCGTCAATTCATATACCCATGACAGCGTCGGATCATTGCGGGTCTCCTTCTCTATATCCGTGTTTGTTACTGGCGATCGTTCAATTATCGACGAATAAAATATCTCGATAGGGTCCTCTGCTGGTGCTTCCTCCAAAGTAGGCAGTGGCAGGCGCGATAGCCCATCAGCGTTCCCATGCTGTCTCGTGCCTTTATATTCTATTTCATATTGATTCGCCCCTAGAAACAGGGACCATCTTTGTAACCGCTGTGCAGTCATTACTGGCATGCCCTTCTTTGGATTAAAGATGGAGACAAGTGGTTGGTGGTCAGTCAGCAAGGTAAACTTCTGTCCATGCAGATAGTGGTTGAATTTTTTTACTCCCCATACTAGGCTGAGGGCCTCCCTGTCAATCTGGGCGTAGTTGCACTCAGCTGAGGTTAGTGACCGAGACGCAAAGGCTACTGGCCTCTCCAACCCGTCTGGGAATTTGTGCGACAGCACCGCTCCAATGCCGTAGGGTGATGCATCACATGCCAAACGAATTGGTAGTGCTGGGTTGAAATGGGCAAACACCTCTTTTGATGTGATCAATTCTTTACACTTCTGGAAAGCTCGTCTACGTTCGTCATCCCACTTCCATGGTACCCCTGTTTGCAGTAGGGTGTTCAGCGGGTGTAATACCGTAGACAAATTTGGTAAGAACTTGTGGTAATAGTTTACCAGCCCGAGGAACGACCTCAGTTGTGACACATTTTCCAGTGCTGGAGCCTTGACTACTGCCTCAATCTTGTCAGGGGACTTATGTAACCCCTCTTCATCGATGACGTGGCGACAATACGAGATCTGTTTCTGGAAAAACTCGCACTTGTGGCGATTAGCTCGTAGCCCATATTCCTTTAATCTGGCAAGCACCTTCTCCAAGTTAGCAAGGTGATCACTCTCATTTTCGCCCATGACCAAGATGTCGTCCAAATAACACTGGGTCCCTGGAATCCCTTGCAGGGCCTGGTTCATCGCCCTTTGCAGATAGCCGGAGCCGAGGCTACTCCAAACACCAGCCGGTTGTATTGATAGAGACCTTTATGGGTGTTGATCGTAAGGTAATGTTTCGAAGCTTCTTCTACCTCCATTTGCATGTACGCCTGGGCTAGATCAATTTTGGTGAAGCGTTTACCACCAGATAGCGAGGCGAAAATATCCTCAATTCGTGGAAGCGGATATTGCACCGTGTGAAGGACTGGGTTCACTGTCACCTTAAAATCCCCACAGATGTGGACCTTCTTTGGTTCCCCAGGCGTATTACTCAATGACCTCTTCATTACAGGAATGATGGGTGTAGCCCACTCGCTCCAGTCCACTTTGGACAGTACTCCTGAACGTTCCAACCCTTCCAGCTCTGCTTCAACCGCTGGTCTGATCGCATAAGGCACTGGTCTGGCCTTCAGAAACTTTGGGCTTGCATTATCCTCTATTTTAATTGTTGCTGTTATTCCTTTTAGTGTTCCTAGTCCCTCCTGGAACAGTTCTTTTGCATCAGTTAGCATTTTTGACAGTCGTCCAGGTGTGACGTTGTCATCCTTTTTGGCCTCCACCTTCAGTGCCTGTATGGAATGCCAATCTAAATGTATCTTCCGGATCCATTCACATCCTAGCAGTGGTGGTCCTCCATTTGGCAATACATATATATCCATTTTAGGTATTTCCTGACCTTTATATGTCACTTTCACCCTTATTTTTCCTTTGGGGTAGACTTTTTGCCCCGTATACGTCTTCAAGACAATCTCTGTAGCTTTCAAGGGTATGTGTGAAAATAGCCGCTTGTAGTCTCTTTGATTTATGACTGTTAGAGCTGACCCTGTGTCAAATTCCATTTCCACTTGGACTCCGTCTATCTTGAGTGTAACCCAGATAGTCTGGTGATCCTCCATTTCGGTTACATTATGTAGTTTCAGACAACCCAGCTCCTTGCTTCCGGAGTCTGTGTCACTTTTCTATTCGTCTGAACCACTGTCCATCACCTGGTGTACCTTTTTGTACTTCTCCTGTGGAGATTTCTTACTGTTGGTTTTCTTCCCAGACCTGCAGACTCTTGCTATGTGTCCTGCTTTCCCACACTGTCTGCACACTTGGTCTTTGAACCAACAATCTTTCTAGTCATGTGTTGTTCTGCCGCAGCGATAGCACTTCCCTGTTCCATAGGTCATTTCGTTGGTGCCATATTCTTGCGGTCTCCGTTGTATCTCTGCAGCGCCCCCTGCGGCTGCTTCGTGTGATACTGCCATACTGAAAGCTTTGTCCAGCGTAAGGTCCTTTTCTGATAGAAGCCGTTTCTGGGTTCCTTCACTTTGTAGCCCACACACAAACTTGTCCCTTAACGTGTCTGCTAGTCCCGCTCCAAACTGGCAGTATTTCGATAGCTTGCACAGTTCCGTTAGGTACTCAGCATTGCTTTCGTCTTTGTGTTGGTTCCTTTTATGGAACTTAAATCGTTCTGCTATCAGCAGTGGTGTGGGGTTTAAGTGGTCCTGTAGGGTTTCTACTATGCTTTCAAAATTCTTGTTTACCGGCTTCTCTGGGGTTATTAGATTTCGCAGTAACCCATAAGTTTTTGCACCCATGGAATTTAACAGAACCAGTGCTTCATTAGCATCTGGCACTTCATTCGCCCTGCAGTACACCTCAATACGTTCCACATATGTCACCCAATCTTCGACTTCATTGTCGAACGTAGAGATACTGCCACTCTTTGGCATCCTTGGTTGTGCGTTAACTATCACCAATGGCGCCTCCCGCGCTTCCCCTTCTTCTCCGCTGGCACAAAATGGCGTCTCCCGCGTTTTCCTTCCTTCCCGCGCTCGCCCGTCTTTTCCGCTGCGACTTCGCAAAATGGCGTCTCCCACGCTCTTCCTTCTTCTCCGCGGCTCAATGGCGCCTCCCGCGCTCTCCCTGCTTCTCCGCGGCTCAATGGCGTCTCCCCTTGCTTCGCCCCGTGGACCCTGATCAGCCCGTGATCCCTGGCTGTGCTCTGCGCGTTCTTCTCTTGATATTTGTCGACGCCGCTCAGTCTAGAACCCGGCTGTTTCTTACCCTCTCTCTCTCCGGTTTGCAGTATTTTTCCTCGACGCCGCTCGGTGATCAACCCCCGGCTGTGCCCTGCTCTCTTCACCCTCTTTCTTACCCCGTCGACGCTGCTCGGCTCTCTCTCTCTGCCGTCGGTTGGCTCCAGCCGCCGCTGCTCGGGAAGGGTCTGCTCAGGACCTGTCATCGGTCTCTTACTGCTCGTTGTGGCTGGGGAACCAATCCCGGGTCTCCACAGCCTCCCCAGCGAAGTTGGATCTCTGCCTGACTGCTGGGTGGTTGCTCGCGGTCGATGCCCGTGTTCCTGGACTTGACTATTTTTTTGTTTTTTTTTGTTTTATGTTGCAGGTAGATTCGCATCGACACTCGTCGCCACTGTTAGATCCGTGATTCAGTGGATAAATAATCACACGGATGCGGTACATAAACAAATAGCAAGTCTTTACTGGAGGAGGGTAAACTCTAGACTGGGGTACAGAGGCATGCGCACAGCTTATATACTGGTGTGGTCACTGCCGGTACTACAGTATACAGGAGCTGTAAAAAGTAGTTCTGACTTAAAGGCACATACACTACAGAATTCACCCACTCTAATTCACCCTCCTTCTTGTTCATCCTCTGTTTATTTTTAAATTCTTAAACCTCATTGGTTAAGGAGATATACTGTTGATCCCATCATTCACCAAGGTCCCAGATGCCCTGTTACCCTCGCCGCGCTCGTGCTTCCAGCAACTTACAGGGCAAAACATTTTTGAGCTGAAGGGTGCAGGAAAAAGTCTAACTAACTGGGTACACCACGAGATGCCCTGCTCCAGCAAATCCTGGGCCCAGGTGATTTTTGTAGCACGCGACCGATATTCCAGGCTTTATGCCTGGGGCAGTAAGTTGAAATTCTACCTTCTGGGCTCCAGTTTTCAAAAGCTGAGATCGCGTGGCAAATCAAACAGTTAGTGCAACATTTTTGTTTTGAGAATCTTACTCTTCCTTGTGCAGCACATGAATAATCTGCAACTGGACTAAATCTGGAATGTTGAAGGTGTTTCCGTGTGCCATCTCTAATCAGCTACAGGTGTGCTGTGTTTGAGGAGATTCAGACATGATGTCTACTCAGTGAAGGTACGACAAGTGATGTTAGGAACAGATGGGGAGCGTTTTCACTGAAATGTGGTTTGGCAGCTGTCAGTGCTGTGCCTCTGGGAAAACAAGAAATTGACCATAGTGACAGGAGGTTTGGTTTTAATCCCAGTTTCACCCACTTGACTTCCTCTCATCCCTCCTACTAAAAAATGTTTACAGTAAGTTGAAAAGAACTTGAATAGTGCAGTCTAATCAGAGAGCAGAACTTGGTTGAGGCTACTTTCTCTTGCTAAACCTGCCAGCTTTAGCATCTGACAAACCACAACAGAATAGATAGGTTGATAGGCTGCAATGTGTCATTAAAGGCCTAGAAATCTGTTGGCACCCCACCTGTTTTACAGGCTTAAAATGGGCATAGAAGCATCCAAATGCACCTCCCGCCATATTGGATTGGGCTCCTCCGTAGATGTCAAGGCACACACCAGAAGTGTGTTAAATGTTAATTAAAATATTTAAGGGTCCTACGCTTGTTATAGGACTCTTTTAGGAAATTGGACTGCCCCAGTGCCTGGCTCACCACAAGAGAAACTCATTCAGAAACTCATAATGCTAACAGGCAGGAAGGACCCTTCAGCAATGCTATTTAAAGGGCTCATCCATTATGTACAGGTTATGACAAAATTACAGCACAGAAACCAACCATTCAGCTCAATGGATCTATGCTGCTGTTTATGTTCCACACGAGCCTTTTCCCACCCCATCAACATATCCTTCGATTCCTTTCTCCCTCATGTGCTTAGCTACCTTCCCCTTAAATGCATCTATTCTATTCGCTTCAATTATTCCTTGTGGTAGTGAGTTCCACAAGGAACTCTAACCCCTCTCTGGGTAAAGAAGTTTCACCTGAATTCCCTATTGGATTTATCAGTGACTGTCTTATATTTATGGCCCCTAGTTCTGGTTTACCCTGCAAGTGAAAACATCTTCTCTACGTCTACCCTATCAAACCCTTTCATAATCTTAAAGACCTCTATCAGGTCACCCCTCAGTCTTCTCTTTTCTAGAGAAAAGAGCCCCAATCTTTCCTGATAGGTTTAATCTCCCAGTTCTGGTATCATTCTAGTAAATCTTGTTTGCACCTTCTCCAGTGCCTCTATATATTATTTTATAATATGGAGACCAGAACTATTCACATTACTCCAAGAGTGATCTTCTGTTTCTAGTTTTTAAAAAATTCATTCCTGGGATGTGGGCATCGCTGGCTAGGCCAGCATTTATTGCCCATCCCTAATTGCCCTCGAGAAGCTGGTGGTGAGCTGCCTTCTTGAACCGCTACAGTCCGTGTGTGAAGTTACTCCCACAGTGTTGTTAGGGAGGGAGTTCCAGGATTTTCACTATGAAGGATCGGCGATATATTTCCAAATCAGGTTAGTGTGTAACTTGGAGGGGAACTTGCAGGTGGTGGTGTTCCCATGCACCTGCTGCCCTTGTCCTTCTAGGTTGTAGAGGTCGTGGGTTTGGGAGGTGCTGTTGAAGAAGCCTTGGCGAGTTGCTGCAGAGCATCCTGTAGATGGAACACACTGCAGCCACGGTGCACCGGTGTGGAGGGAGCAAATGTTTAAGATGGTGGATGGGGTGCCAATCAAGTGGGCTGCTTTTTCCTGGATGGTGTCGAGCTTCTTGAGTGTTGTTGGAGCTGCACTCATCCAGGCAAGTGGAGAGTATTCCAACACATTCCTGACTTGTGTCTTGTAGATGGTGGAAAGGCTTTGGGGAGTCAGGAGGTGAGACACTTGCCACAGAATACCCAGCCTCTGACCTGCTCTTGTTGCCACAGTATTTATGTGGCTGGTCCAGTTAAGTTTCTGGTCAATGGTGACCCCCAGGATGTTGATGTTGGGGGAGTCGGCAATGGTAATGCCATTGAATGTCAAGTGGCTAGACACTCTCTTGTTGGAGATAGTCTTTGCCTTGCACTTGTGTGGTGTGAACGTTACTTGCCACTTATCAGCCCAAGTCTGAATGTTGCCACTTATCAGCCCAAGCCTGAATGTCGTCCAGGTCTTGTAGCATGCGGGCATGGACTGCTTCATTATCTGAGGAGTTACGAATAGAACTGAACACTGTGCAGTCATCAGCAAACATCCCCACTTCTGGCCTTATGTTGGAGGGAAGGTCATTGATGAAGCAGCTGTAGATGACTGGGCCTAGGACACTGCCTTGAGGAACTCCTGGGGATGAAATGATTGGCCTCCCACAACCCCGACCATCTTCCTTTGTGCTAGGTATTATTCCAGCCAGTGGAGAGTTTCCCCCTGATTCCCATTGACTTCAACTTTACTAGGGCTCCTTGATGCCACACTCGGTCAAATGCTGCCTTGATGTCAAGGGCAGTCACTCTCACCTCACCTCTGGAATTAAGCACTTTTGTCCATGTCTGGACCAAGGCTGTAATGAGGTCGGGAGCCGATTGGTACTGGCGGAACCGAAACTGAGCATCGGTGAGCAGGTTATTGGTGAGGAAGTGTTGCTTGATATCCCTGTCAATAACACCTTCCATCACTTTGCTGATGATTGAGTAGACTGATGGGGCGGTAATTGACTGGATTTGATTTGTCCTGTTGTTTGTGGACAGGACATACCTGGGCAGTTTTCCACATTGTCAGGTAGATGCCAGTGTTGTAGCTGTACTGGAACAGCTTGGCTAGAGGCACAGCTAGTTCTGGAGCACAAGTCTTCAGCACGACAGCGGGGATGTTTTCGGTGCCCATAGCCTTTGCTGTATCCAGCGTGCTCAGCTGTTTCTTGATACCACGTGGAGTGAATCGAATTGGCTGAAGGCAGGCTTCTGTGATGGTGGGGACCTCAGGAGGAAGCCGAAATGGATCATCCACTCGGCACTTCTGGCTGAAGATGGTTGCAAACGCTTCAGCCTTGTCTTTTGCACTTAAGTGGTGGACTCTGCCATCATTGAGGTTGGGGATGTTCATGGAGCCTCCTCCTTCCATCAGTTGTTTAACTGTCCACCACCATTCACGACTGAATGTGGCAGGACTGCAGAGCTTTGATCCGATCCATTGGTTGTGGGATCACTTAGCTCTGCTTAGCATGCATGTAGTCACAAAGAGCGTGTGAAGAACCGGATTAACAGTGATCTTGAAATCGCCACAGATGCGAACCTTCCCAGGTTCCCCCGGCTTGTTGCTCAACAAACGCTTCATGACAGGAACAATGGGTGTGGCCCATTCGCTCCAGTCCACCTTTGGCAGTACTCCTGAACATTCTAGCCCTTCCAGCTCTGCTTCCACAGCAGGTCGTATCGCATAAGGTACCGGTCTGGCTTTGAAAAATTTTGGGTTTGCATGTTCTTCAACCTTGATGTTTGCCATAATTCCTTTCAGTGTTCCCAGTCCCTGTTGGAACACCTCCTTAGCATCGTCCAATATTTTGGACAGTCGTTTAGGTTTGACGTCGTCCTCTTTACAGGAATCTACAGTCAGTGCTTGTATGGAGTGCCAGTCCACATTTATTCTCCGGATCCATTCCCATCCCAGTAGTGGCGGACCTCCATCAGGTAACACATACAATTCCATTTCCTGACTTTCTTTACCATTGTAGACCACATTTACTTTTATCTTTCCGATGGGGTATACTATTTGCCCCGTGTATGTTTTCAATACAATCTCCGTATCCCTCAGGGGAATGTGCGAGAATAACCTTTTGTAATCTTGCTTATTCATGACCGTCAATGCCGATCCAGTGTCCAATTCCATCTTCACTTGGACTCCTGCTATCCGAAGCATGACCCAGATAGTTTGGTGGACTGCTGTGTTACCCACATTATGTATTTTTAGACAACCCAGTTCCTTACTGCTGGAGTCTGAATCCATCTTCTGTTCATCCGAACTGTTCTCTGTCACCTTGTGTACTTTTTTGTACTTCTCCTGCGGTGACTTTTTGCTGCTGGTCTTCTTTCCTGACCGGCATACTCTCGTTATGTGACCAAATTTGCCACATTGCCTGCATTCTTTATCTTTGAACCAGCACTGGTTCTGGTCATGCGTTGTCCTTCCACAACGATAGCACTTTACTGCGCCCAATGCCATTTCTTTGGTGCTGAATTCCAATGGCCTTTGCTGTATCTCTGCAGCGCCTCGTGCTGCTGCCTCGTGCGATGCTGCAATGCTGAAAGCTTTGTCCAGCGTAAGATCCTTTTCCTCTAGCAGTCGCTTCTGGGTTCCTTCCCTTAGGAGCCCACACACAAACTTATCTCTCAGTGCGTCTGCTAGTCCTGTACCGAACTGACAGTACTTTGATAACTTGTGCAGTTCGATTAAGAATTCAGCATTGCTTTCCTCTTTAAGTTGAATTCTTTTGTAGAATTTAAATCGTTCCGCTATCAGCAGCGGCGTGGGGTTTAAATGCTCTTGCAGGATAGTAACAATATCCGTGAAACTCTTTCCTACCGGTTTATCTGGTGTTACAAGGTTCCTTAATAACCCGTACGTCTTCGCACCCATCGAGTTTAATAGGGTTAGTGCTTTCTTATCCTCCGGTACCTCATTCGTTGTACAGTAAACTTCGACGCGTTCCACATAAGTGGCCCAATCTTCCACATCACTATCAAAAGCAGTGATGTTACCCGTTTTTGGCATCCTTGTTGAGTTTCCATTCCTTCGGATATGATTATTATTTTATTTTATTTTTTTCAAAATGGCGGCTTCCCGCGCTTGGCGGCTTTTCCCGCGCTTGTCTTCTTCCCCCTCCGACTCAAAATGGCGATTACTGCGCTGTTGCCATTCTCGCCTCCCAGCGGTCCTTTATTTTCCCCTACGCTGCTGCTCTTGTTCCCCGCCGCTCCCGCGGTCCTTGTGGACATAAACGCTTTTCTGGCTGCTGCGCGTCTCTGCCCCGATTGCAGTCCGGCCCCTGACACCGGCTGCGGTCGTGTTCTCCACCCTTTTCGTTGTTTCCCTCCCCTTCTCTTACTGACAACTCGGCCGACTTCCCCCCTGTGCCGCTCGATCGGGCTTACCCGCCGCTGTCGTCGAAGGGATGTTCACTGATGTTTGACTTCATGGCCAGAAACCAACCCGGGTTCCCGATTGCCTCCCGTGCTATGCAGTGCCCAGCAGGATGTTGAGGGTGGATGTCCTTGATCGACGCCCGTTTCAGAGGCGAAGCTTCCTTTGATGCAACTGCCGCTAGGTAAGATCAGACTCGTCGCCACTGTTGAGTCTGTGTTTCCAAATGTAGTTATGCTGAATAACTGGACACAGACTACAGAAATAATTAAACAGGTCTTTATTAATTGAGGGTCAGGGCTGAACTGGAATACACTTTGCTCCACAGGGTTTATATACCGGTGTGGTCACCACCGGTACTACAATGTACAGGAGCCATCAAAAAGTAGTCCATCACCTTAAGGTATCCTCTTAAGGTGGTACAGGTTACATACACTACAGCCATGTCACCTGCTGCAGCCACAACTCAAGCCTCAAACCAGGGCATTGACAGCACTGCCTGTGGCTGTCAAGATCACTGTGAGCCTTAACTTTTATGGCTTCTGCAGGGGATATTAGCGACATCTCCCACTTTGCAATCCATCACTGTATCTATAGAAGTCACTGAGGCTCTGTACACCAGGAGAAACATCTACATATCTTTTCCCATGGACAGAGTGAAGCAGGACGAGAGAGCATTAGACTTTGCCCACATTGCCAGCTTCATCAGGATGCAATGTGCCTTTGACTGCACCTACATTGTCTTAGGAGCTCCTTATCACCAGCCTGCTATCTTTCTGAATCAAAAGGGATTCCACTCCCTCAACATTTAGCTTATTTGCAACCTTGGGCACTTTACAGGTCTGTGCCCAGTTTCCTGGCAGCAGTCATGTTGCATTCATCCTTCGCCAGTCCTCTGTGCTTACTTTATCCAACCAGGCCGTCAGATTACACGCCTGAATCATTTTAATATGGTCCCAGTACGACCCTACTTTCGGTGCATGATCGAATTTCTAGGCCTCCATGTTTACCTCAGTTTAGTTGGGTTTGAGTTTGACACACGATGGACAAAAAACATTGGCCTAGAAATTCTTGCATTCCCCGAGAGTTGCTGGTGTCACTGCGGCTTAGGGTTAACAGCCGTTGAAATGGTTGCGGCAGTAAGAGAAAAAAATTCGCGCTGGGGACGAAAGATATTTAACCCAGCACTAACTCACGGTGTAACGCCCTCCTGGTGGTGTTAGAGCAGGCATCGGAGGCGAAGTTGGCATCCAGAAGCGGCGTTCCATCTTCCAACAGCCTCTGGAAGCGATGCAATGCGTTTGCTAGGCATTGTCGGTCATTAAAAGGGCAATGCCTTCGGAACTGATAAAAATAAAAATGAAGTGAAAACATGCAGTTTTCAAACCTTACTGCCTTTTAAAAAAAATAGACATTAAAAGTAATTCCCAAATGGGAGTTTTCAGCTCTTAAAGCTGAATTCCTTTCGAAACCTCAAAAAATGGGAAAAGTGCTTCAGCACTAACACAAATGGCTCAGCAAGCCAGGGAAGGGGCACCCAGGGTCTTGCATGCAGCACTCCAGCTTTATGCAGGGGGTCAACACTTCAATAGAGGCCCTCTACCCACAGGGGCCAGGAGGCCCTCCAGAAAGAATGATGTGGGACCACATCAGCAATGCAGTAACTGCCAGCAGTGTCGCCCCCACCACCTGGCTCCACTACCCGAAGAAGCTTCATAACCACAGACCACTGGTCAAGGTCAGTGAATGCATCTTCAAAACCCTCTCCTACCAACTGAATCACTAGCCTCACACACTTTTCAGGCACAGCTCCATGACTCCCCCCCCTCAATCACTCACCTACCAGCAATCAGTACCAATCACGAGGCACATCTCCCATTTCTAGCCTCACCTCACCCCCTTGGAGGAGATGGTGCAGGTCATTCCTGGCAGGGGCATGACTGAGCCCTTGGCCAGCGGCGAGACAGAAAGGATACAAACTGCTGGTATCCTCATACGCTATCCTCCTTCTCGCATGTACCTCTTGCTTTCCCACCTTCCCCTCACCACAACTCAACTCTTGTGTCTTCCTCATTTCACACACCAAAGAAATGCAGCCTGCCCAGCCAATGATTGACCAAGAAGAGGGAGAGGAGAGTAAAGAAGAAGAAGAAGAAACACCGTCACTCAATTTCACACTCCCAGCCACCAACTCCTCAAGGTCGACCAGCAAGGTCATTTGCAGTGTCCCCCACTTAAAGTCAGCAGCCATCCACTCGCCATTGGGGTAGCGCTGCGTGACATCAGTAGGATAGGCAAAGGCACATACAAGACAGTCACTAAGAGAATGCATAAGGGTGAGATGTTGATTTCTTGATGTCATATTGGACAGATAGATGTATAAAGTTGGATTGGAAAGTTTGCTTTGTGGTGGCTTTTATTTCAGCATTGTGGAGAAGAGGAGGCGCTGTGATGGCCAGTAACAGAGGGAAGGTAAGGTGTCATCTGTGGAGAGAGAAACAGAGTTCACATCTCAGGTCGAGATGCTGCCTGATCTGCTGAGTATTTGCAGCATTTTCTGTCTTCTCAGAGGCCTTCCTTTACCTCTGAGGCTTTACAAGCATCCAGCAGCATTCCTTACTCAATTAAAAAAAACTTTTAACATGTATTGATGCAAGCCATTACTTCAATAAAGTCAAAAAAGTCCAGTCCAAAAGCTTAAATGCAATCTTACCCGAAAAATGTGTGTGTCCCTTTAAGAGGTGCTGACAGCGCCTCTGTCAGTCCGCTACATGCTGCATTTTCATGGTGAGCTTAGGACCCAGCGCTGAACTCATTGCTAAAGTCGAAGTTTACCAGGGAGACATTAAGTCGGCATTGCACGCTGACTGATGTCACCTCTCCCTTATTTAAATCTGCAGGGCCATTGATCTTATCGGCAGACTTGCCGGGCTTCGAAAGATGGAGGATGCTGTGGGACCCGCCATCAGCTGGCGAAAGAGCAGCGGCTGCCCTCTTTTCGTTATTTTTTGCTGGTAACGGGTGGTGCTTTAGCCTCTGAATTTTTAGCCCAATAACTTTAGATTCAGTCACACATTTGAAACCCAGCTGTGCTTATTATACCAATCTGCTTACCACCAGAGGGAATCCATTCTGTCAACATTTATTTATTCCTCCATAGGAGGTAAGTAATAATCCTTCTCAGCCCCACACTGATCTATGTTCTTCTTGCTGATACACAGTGATTTTTGGAACAGGAAAATCTGAGGCCTACTTATTTACTCTAAATTAAATGCTCTGCAGTAAAAGTCAATGCAAAGCAGGATGTTCATGATCAGAATAGTTAAAAAAATGAAAAACTGTTTTCTTTCCAAAAATAACGAGATACTAATGGAAAAGAAAACTCATATTAATCATATTTCTCTGATTGGGCAAAAACAGAATGAGATAACTTCAATAAATAATTGCATCGCTGGAAGCCTGGGAGTAGGTTGTTTGTAAGGCCTCTTGGTCAAAGGGATGATTTGTGTGGTGGGATTATGGAACCACAGGGCTAATTCTGGGATACGGCCCTCCCAGTGTGGAACTATCCTCGCAGGGAGTGCATCATGGGAAATTGCGCAGCCCATCATTTTCTGTTTGTTAATTTTCCTGCCAGGAACGCCGGATCACAGAATCGCCACTGACAAGAGAAGACAGGAGAGATGTACAAAATTGATTGCTGGTTTGTGGGAGAAACAAATATGAAACATAATAAAACATTTTCAGGATCCAAATACAGACAAAAAGTCTATGAATGTCGGAGATCTGAAGTAAAACACAAAAAATGTCGGAAGTACAAAGCAGGTTGGTCAGCAATTTAAGTTAATGGTTTTAATAGCCCAAAAAAGGCTATTTAAAAAGCTGGAACAAGGTAAAAAAAAACTGCAGGATTCTAGTATTTTCTTTTGGTCAGCCAGGTCTGACAAGAACAGCAACCCATCATGATGCTTAATAGTTGCCAAACCTTGCTACTGAGAAGTCCACACAGGTAGATTTTCTGTTGGCTAAATATGAAGTGCACACTTTCTCCCCATGAAGACACACCCACTTACCTAAGTCCAGGGAGTTTAGGCATACATTGGCAAGAGACACAGGTGAGGAACACTCAAGTGTGTGAAGTGGTACCACTGGTGTTTAACAAGCTAAAACTACACAGCTTATCAGAACAGAGTACTGATTAGTCTCCTGTTGCTTGTCCAGTTAGACCATTAATGAATTGGCTTGAAGGGTTATCTGAAGATGAATGGGAAGAATCCAGCCATTAGTGACATTTATACCCTGCTCGTAATGATCCAGATTGGATAGAAACATAGAACATTAGAAAATAGGAGCAGGAGTAGGCCATTCGGCCCCTCGAGCCGGTTCCGCCATTTAACGAGATCATGGCTGATCATCCAAATTCAGTACCCTGTCCCTGCTTTCTCCCCATATCCCTTGATCCCTTTAGCCTTAAGAAATATATCTAACTCCTTCTTGGATATATTTAATGAATTGGCCTCAACTGCCTTCTGTGGTAGAGAATTCCACAGGTTCACCACTCTCTGGGTGAAGAAATTCCTCCTCATCTCTGTCCTAAATGGCTTACCCCTTATCTTTAGACTGTGACCCCTTGTTCTGGACTCCCCCGCCATCGGGAACATCCTTCCTGCATCTAGTCTGTCTAGTCCTGTGAGAATTTTATAAGTTTCAATGAGATCCCCTCTCATTCTTCTAAAACTCCAGCGAGTATAAGCCCAATCGACCCAATCTCTCCTCATACGTCATTCCTGCCATCCCACGTATCAGTCTGGTGAATCTTCGCTGCACTCCCTCCATGGCAAGAACATCCTTCCTCAGAGAAGGCAACCAAAACTGCACACAATACTCAAGGTGTGGGCTCACCAAGGCCCTGTACAACTGCAGCAAGACATCCTTGCTCCTGTACTCGAATCCTCTCGCTATGAAGGCCAACATACCATTTGCCTTTTTAACCGCCTGCTGCACCTGCATGCTTACCTTCAACGACTGGTGCACAAGGAAACCCAGGTCTTGCTGCACTTCCCCTTTCCCCAATCTATTGCCGTTCAGATAATAATCTGTCTTCCTGTTTTTGCCACCAAAGTGGATAACCTCGCATTTATCCACATTATACTGCATCTGCCATGCATCTGCCCAATCACCCAACCTGTCCAAATCATATTGGAGTTTCTCTGCATTCTCCTCACAGCACACACACACACCCAGCTTTTATAATGGACTCTAGCATTTTCCCCACTACTGATGTCAGGCTTACCGATCTATAATTCCCTGGTTTCTCTCTACCACCTTTTTTAAATAGTGGGGTTACATTAGCTGCCCTCCAATCCATGGGAACTATTCCAGATTCTATAGAATTTTGGAAGATGACTATCAATGAATCTACTATTTGTAGGGCCACTTCCTTAAGTACCCTGGAATGTAGATTATCAGGCCCTGAGGATTTATCGGCCTTCAATGCCGTCAATTTCCCTAACACCATTTCCCTACAAATTCTGATTTCATTCAATTCCTCCTTCTCATTAGACCCTATGTTCCCCGACATCTCAGGAAGTTTATTTGTGTCCTTCTTTGTGAAGACAGAACCAAAGTATGAATTTAATTGTTCAGCCATTTCTTTGTTCCCCATTATAAATTCCCTTGATTCTGACTGCAAAGGACCTACACTTGACTTCACCAAACTTTTTCTCTTCACATATCTATAGAAGCATTTACAGTCAGTTTTTATGTTCCCTGAAAGCTTACACTCATATTCTATTTTAACCCTCTTAATTAATCCCTTTGTCCTCATTTGCTGAAACCTAAACTGCTTCCAATCCTCAGGTTTGCTGCTTTTTCTGGCCAATTTATATGTCCTCTCCTTCGATCTTATGCTATTCCTAATTTCCCTTGTTAGCCACGGTTGAGTTACCTTTATTGTTTTATTTTTATGCCAAACAGGGATGAACAAATTCTGTAGTTCATCCATGCAATCTTTAAATGTTTGCCTTTGCCTATCCGCCGTCAACCCTTTAAGTAATGTTCCCCAATCCATCCTAGCCAACTCGCGCCTCATACCATCGTAGTTTCCTTTATTTAAATTCAGGACCCTAGTCTCTGAGTCAACTACTTCACTCTCCATCTTAATGAAGAATCCTATCATATTATGATCGCTCCTCCCCAAGGGGCCTCGCACAACAACATTGCTAATTAATCCTTTCTCACTACATAATACCCAGTCTAAGATGGCCTGATCTCTAGTTGGTTCCTCGACGTATTGGTCCAGGAAACCATCCCATATACACTCTAGAAATTCCTCCTCCACAGTACTGTTACTAATTTACTTAGCCCTATCTATATGTAGATTAAAGTCACCCATGATAACTGCTGTGCCCTTATTGCACACATCTCTAATTTCCCGTTTAATGCCATCCCCAACCTAAGCATTACTGTTTGGGGGTCTGTGTACAACTTCCATTAATGTTTTCTGCCCCCTGGTATTTCTCAGCTCTACCCATACAGATTCCACATCATCAGAGCTAATATCCTTCCTTACTATTGTGTTAATCTCCACTTTAACTAGCAATGCTACCCCACCTCCTTTTCCTTTTTGCCTGTTCTTCCTGAATATTGAATACCCCTGGATGTTGAATTCTCAGCCTTGGTCACCCTGAAGCCATGTCTCTGTAATTTCAATTACATCATATCCGTTTATATCTATTTGCGCAGCTATATGAATGCTCCTCGCATTAAGACACAAAGCCTTCAGGCTTGTTTTTTTAACACTCTCAGTCCTTTTAGAATTATTATTTACTGTAGCCCTATTTGATTTACACCCTTGATTTCTCTGCCTTCCACTTTTGCTTTTCTCCTTCCTGTCTTTTGTTTCTATCCTTGTTTCCCTTTCCTCTGTCTTCCTGCACAAGCTCCCAACCCCCTGCCATTTTAGTTTAAACCCTCCCCAACAGCACTAGCAAACACTCCCCCTAGGACAGCGGTCCCGGTCCCGCCCAGGTGCAAACCATCCAGTTTGTACTGGTCCCACCTCCCCCAGAACTGGTTCCAATGCCCCAGGAATTTGAATCCCTCCCCCTTGCACCATTCATTAATTTAAATTAAATTAAATCAAATCAATACCACTAATTACACTACAATTAAATGATATACTCAAGGGCCCTTGGTTACTAGCATTCCCCGATACACAACAGAGACTTTAGAAACTATAACCACAACAATTAAGACCTTCTAAACTTTATAAACTATTAATCTTAACTGTCAAACTATAGAGTAGTATAAATACTCACCTGGCCATACCCACCCAATCAGCTGCTTCCTCTTGCCTGCGTCACTTTTTGATTCATGACGTGGCTCCGGAATGCCGCCGCTGGTCTGTGAGATAGGTAAGCCTCTGTAAAGAAGCCCGCGAAAGTGAGTTTAACTACTCACTGTACCGCAGCACTCTGCTCCTCCCGACACTGTCCTCAATTGGGAACAGTGCTCTGAAGTACTACCGACCTGCCTGTCTCAGAAAGTCTGCAATAGAAAGTTGATTTCATTCCAATCATTTACTGGCTCATCACCATCTCCTTTTGCCTTGCACCATCATCCATTTTGTCTTTTAATATCTCCTGCCTTCCAGCCTATCACAGACCTTCCCTTTGTTCTTTCCTCCCCTCCTTCCTTTCTCTGCCCCAAACTTGCTTAAAAATCTGTTACTTCTCCAACTTTTTCCAGTTCTGACGAAGGGTCACCGACCTGAAACATTAACTCTGTTTCTCTCTCCACAATGCTGCCTGACCTGCTGAGTGTTTCCAGCATTTCTGTTGTTATTTCTGATTTCCAGCATCCGCAGTATTTTGTTATTCCTTACTCTTGTACTCCAACCATCTTGCAATAAATATCATTTGCCTTCCTAATTGCTTGCTGTACCTGCATGGTAACTCTCTGTGATTCTTGTACAAGGACACATAAATCTCTCTTAACACCAACATATAATAGTTTCTTACCAGCTGGCGGCAGGTCCTGCGGTGGCCACCATTTTTGGATGGCCAGCAGCGCTGCCGATAGCAGTAATCGCAAAAATCATTGAAATTAATCATATTGTGACGTCAGTGAGTGTGCAATGCTCACTTGATGCCTGATCTGCGAGTTTGGACTTAGCCCCTCCACTTATCACCATGCCTTAAGTACAATGAGCTGAGCAAGCATTGACAAGCAGGAAGGAGGCTCCAGCCATGGTATTTAAAGGGATCATCAGCAATCACTTGCCTCTGACATGTTTGTTCAGTTTGACTGGCTCTGTGCAACTTTCTGCAACTCCAGCAGCTTTATAAACTTATTGCAAGTTCCTAATGTAACAGGGAGCATTGGGGCAAGTGGAGAACACCTTCATTATTATTTAAAGGCTTCTGCTCACAACACTTTCTCAGAGTCATGGGGATCTACTGGCAGCCCCCCTCGTGGTCGAGTATCTTCAGGAGACGGAGTTCGCCGTCCATCGCTGCATCCAGGAGGACACAAAGGTTCTCTACATCAGGAGAAGGGACTACATTGTCATCTCTCTGAGCAGAAAGAAACAGGATGAGCGTGTATTTGGCTTTGCCAGGATAACGATCTTCTCCATGGTGCAGGGTGCCATTAACTGCACACACATTGCTTTGTAGGTGCCGTATAACAATTCTGAGATCTTCCGTAACCACAAAGACTACCATTCACTTAATGTGCAGTTGGTGTGCGACCATGCCCTGAAGGTCCTGATGGTCAATGCCTGCTATCCTGGCAGCAGCCATGATGCCTTCATCCTGCATCAGTCTGGTGTGTCAGCAATCTTCCAGCCACCACAGCATACTCGAGGATGGGTGCTCGGAGACAAGGGCTATCCGCTCTCCACCTGGCTCGTGACTCCCTTCCAAAACCCCAACACTCATGCCCAGCACTCATAAAATGAAAGCCATGCAGCCACCAAGAACATCATCGAGCAGACCATCAGGCTGCTGTAGCAACGGTTCCGCTGCCTTGACCACTCAGGAGGAGCCCTCCAGTACTCGGCGGAGCTGGTGTCCCATTTTGTGGTGGTCTACTGCATGCTTCACGACTTGTCCATCATGAGGACGCAACCCTTGCTACCAGGGATTGTGGGACCACATCTGGAGGAAGAAGAGGAAGAGTAAAAGGAAGAGGACGAGGGGGGAGGGAGGAGGCAGTCAGTCAATCCCCCTTCCAGACGGGCTGTCCATGACTGGCTCATCAGATTCCGATTGCGATGAATAAAACCCCAGATTGCCGTTGCTCACCACATCCCCATCATATCACCCTGTGTCACAGAATATCATAGTGTCCTCCTGGGCACAAAGCTGAAATGAAAGACACCACAAAAGATTCCAAAAAAAATTAATGAATTTAGAAAAAATCACTTTACACACATTTACAGTTAATACGAATTAATCACCCTTGTGCAATCCCTTAGTGCCTATCGTTTGGGTACCCTTTCCTATGAAGTGCTCCCCCAGTGCCTGCAGCATGGCTGGTGGAAGGCTGCTGAGTTTCCATGGGGGAGACTTCAGATGGTCTTGTATGATGGCCTCGAGCAGCTCTGGCCCTAAAAGGCCCGGCTACAGATTGCACCACCTCGGCGTATGCGGCACCTGACAAGCAGCGGCAAGGGCAATGGTGGAGTGGCAGTGGTGGGAACAGGAATGCTGTCATCTTGAGAGAGGGTCCTGCTCCAGTGACCCACTGCCACTCCCCAGGGAAGCGCCTCAGTATTCCTAGTAATCTGTTGCAGCACAGATTGCTGGGCCGCTGCAACACCGTGAAAGCCCCAGTACAGGAACAAGGATGTCTTGCTGCAGCTGTACAGGGCCTTGGTGAAACCACATCTTGAGTATTGTGTGCAGTTTTGGTTGCCTTATCTGAGGAAGGATGTCCTTGCCATGGAGGGAGTTCAGCGAAGATTCACCAGGCTGATACCTGGGATGGCAGGAATGACGTATGAGGAGAGATTGGGTCGATTGAGCTTGTACTCGCTGGAGTTTAGAAGAATGAGAGGTGATCTCATTGAAACTTATAAAATTCTGACAGGACTGGACAGACTAGATGCAGGAAGGATGTTCCTGATGGTTGGGGAGTCCAGAACCAGGGGACACAGTCTAAGGATAAAGGGTAGGCCATTTAGGACAGAAATGAGGAGGAATTTCTTCACCCAGAGAGTGGTGAACCTGTGGAACTCTCTACCACAGAAGGCGGTGGAGGCCAGTTCATTAAATATATTCAAGAAGGAGTTAGATATATTTCTTAAGGCTAAAGGGATCAAGGGGTATGGGGAGAAAGCAGGGACTGGGTACTGAATTTGGATGATCAGCCATGATCGAATTGAATGGTGGGGCAGGCTCGAGGGCCGAATGGCCTTCTCCTGCTCCTATCTTCTATGTTTCTATGTTTCTATGACACTGGTAAGCCCAGCCACGATGGCAGCAGTCTGAGGTTGGATGGCACCAAGCAGAGACTGCATGAGAGCGGTCTGCACTTCCGCTGCAGCACGAAGATGTTGGGTTCCTTCCTCCTGTGCTGAAATGGCAGCCGCGACATCGCCCTTCACATGCAGCATAACGTCTGGGTCAACACGATCTCTTCGGGAGTCTTCCATCATTTCCAGCCTGGAAATCCTGGGCTCCAAGCTCTGCGCAAAGCCCCATGCAATATTGGAGGCGGACTCTTCCACACTTCTTGACGCTGCCAAGATGCTATCTAGCAGGCTTGCCATTGCACCTAGCAATTCGGTGTGCATGCCCATCACCCTTCTTCTGAAGGCCGCCTCATCGAGGTCCTCATCTTCATTCCTGGCAGCAGAACTCGCACGCGAACTCGCCTTTCGGAGAGCTGGCTCCAGAAAGGCACAGGAGTCAGGTTATGGTGAGGGGAGGGGTGGGGTAGGAAGATATCCATGCATACAGCATCAGTAACTTGAAAGTGAGAAGAGACTGTGGGATGAGGAGGAAGTGGGATATGAGAAGAAGGATTAGGAATGACCAAACCGTTGTTGTCCCCAAGAGGTTCAACCTCGCTGGTTGCCACGGCCTCTATGATCTGCCGTCTAATTATCTTCAGAACTCTCTACTCCAGGACCTCAGCCAACTCTCTAGTTGGCTGAGGTCCTGGATGGCAGCCTGCCCCCTGCCCCCCCCCCCGGTCTGTCTGCCATTGCTCCCAGCGTTTATGTGTGACCTTGACCTATAAAAATGAGTGTGGCGTAATGTGTTTTGGTGTTTTGGTGATGCCTGCCATGGTTGAATAGCTGTCAAGTCACTGAGGCTCTCTGCACTAGGAGAAGGGGTTACGTTGGCTTCTCTCTCAGCAGAGAGAAGCAGGACGAGAGTACACATGGCTTTGCCAGGATAGCGGGCTTACCCATGGTGCAGGGCACCATCGACTGCACACACGTGGCTTTGCGGGCACCGTATTACAATCCTGAGATCTTCCGGAACTGCAAAGGCTACCACTTACTTAATGTGCAGTTAGTGTGCAACCATGCACAGCGAATCCTCAATGTCAATGCCCGTTATCCTGACAGCAACCATGATGCTTTCATCCTGCGTCGGTCCGGTTTCCCAGCAATCTTCCAGCCACCACAGCACACTCAAGGCTGGCTGCTCAGAGACAAGGGCTATCTGCTGTCTACCTGGCTCATGACTCCCCACCACAACCCCAATACTTGTACCCAGCACTCATATGCCTCCACCAGGAATATCATCGAGCAGACCGTTGGGCCCCTGAAGCAATGGTTCCACTGCCTTGACCACTCAGGAGGAGCCCTCCAGTACATGTTGGAGCAGATGTCCCATTTCATGGTGGTCTGCTGCATGCTTCACAACTTGGCCATCGTGAGGGCGCAACCCTTGTCAGCAGGGATTGGGAGACCACCTCAGGAGGAGGACGATGGAGAGGAGGACGGGGTGGACGAGGACGAGGAGCAAGAGGATGAGGAGGGAGGAAGGAGGCAGCCAATCCCCCTTCCAGACAGGCTGTCTGTGAGCAGCTAATCAGACTCCAATTTGAATGAATGAAACCCCAGATCCCCTTTGCACACCACATCCCCATCATACCATCCCTGTGTCATGGAATATCAAATCGCTCTCCTGGGCACAAAGCTGAAATGAGACACAGCACAAAAGATTCCAAACACAATTATTAAACTTATCAATAATCACAAGACACATATTTACAATTATACTATTAGCTAATCACCCTGGTGCAATCCCTTAGCGTCTGCCTTTCGTGTGGCTTTTCCTATTCTAGTGCTCCTAGGAAGTGCTCCCCCAGTGGCTGCAGCATGGCTGGCAGAAGGCTGCTGACTTTCAGTGAGGGAGACTGTAAATGGCCTTGCAGGATGACCTCGAAGGCCCGGCTGTAGACTGCACCAGCTCGGCATGGGTGGCAGCCGTCTGGGCTGGCTGGCTAACAGGCAGCGGCAAGGGCAATGGCGGGTTGGCAGTGGTGGGAAGAGGAATGCTAACATCCTGAGAGAGGACAGCAGGGTCCTGCTCCACTGATCCACTGTCACTTCATCGGGGCGGAGTCTCAGCATTCCTAGCAATCTGTTGCAGCACAGATTGCTGGCCTGCTGCGACACCCTGCAAACCCCGGTTGACGGTGGGCATCTCAGCCATAATGGCAGCAGTCAGAGCTTGGATTGCTCTGCGATCTCACACCACATGGTCCTGGATGTGTGTGGTGAGGGCCTCCTGCCTGTTTGTGGGTATAGCACTGGCCGACTCCTCTCCAACCCAATGCCTGGAGAACTTTGTCAGAGAACTTACAGGCTCTCTCCCTCCATCTATGTTCTGCCATCACTACCTGTAAGTGTTGCTTCACTGTCCACCTCTTCACTGTACTGTACTGTGCTGTGCTGTGCTTCTGCTGTGCTGGCTGTGCTGTGCTGTTGGGGCAGCTGAACAGCCTAGCAGCCTAACAATGAGGTGTTGCTGCATGAATGCACTCTCTCTTTAAGTAGTGGAAAAAGGCTGTGGCTATCATGACAGTGAATTAGTCCGTTCCCGATATTGGTCCACGTGTTGAGCGTTAAGCCAATGAGCAGCAGTTTTAGCACTGAAATCAAGACTATAATCATGTTAGTGAGGAGTGAGGATGAATTTTGAATCTTAAGTAGACTTTCTTGGCTAGATCCAATTTTTAGCCCAAAGCCTGTACCACACATGACTAGGAATTAGACTGGCCCCGATATTGGTCCGCCTGTTGAGCTTTAAGCCATTGAGCAGCAGTTTTAGTGCTGAAATCAGGACTATAATCATGTTAATGAGGAGTGACCATGAATTTTGCATACTATCTAGACCATTTTGAGGTGGTGCAGCTTAACATCGTTTGGCCTTAACACTTCTCGTTTCATGGCCATATACAATTTTTGGCCTTTGTTTTTCTATACTTATTACCAAAGTGAATAACCTCACATTTCCCAACATTATACTACCTCTGCCACCATATTGCCCACTCAGGCTTTGTGGGGGAACAATTCATGTTTGTCCAGGCCCGGCGTTGCAGATTCCCACAGCCTCTGTGAGCGAAGCTGTGGAGCTCGCAAGGAATTGTGGGTAATGAAGAGGTCTGCAATTTTAAGGGGCCATGCACACTGAACACAAAATAAAATGCAGTGCATCAATACATTTTTCAGCCCTTTCTGCCTTTTAAGAAATATTCAATATTTAAACGAAGTTCCAAATGTGAATATTCAGCTGTTAAAGTTGAATTACCTTCCTAACCTCAACAAATGGGAAAATTGCCTCAGCACTAACACAAATGGCCCAGCAAGCCAGGGAAGGGGCACCAAGTGTCTCACACACAGCACTCCAGCTTTATGCAGGGGGTCAACACTGCAAGAGCGGCCCTCTACCCACAGGGGCCAGGAGGCCCTCCAGAAAGGACAATGTGAGAGTGCATCACTAAGGCTGTCACTGCCAGCTGTGTCACCCCCACCATTTGGCTCCAGTGCCCAAAGAAGCTTCATGACCTCAAACCACTAGTCAAGGTCAGTGAATACATCTTCAAAAGCCATCTCCTACCAACTGCACCACTAGCCTCACACACTGCTCAATGCACAACCCCCAATCAATCACCTGCCAACAATCTGCACCAATGATGAGGCACATCTCCCATTCCTAGCCTCACCTCACCCCCTTGGAGGAGACGGTGCAGGCCATTCTTGGCAGGGGCATGATTGAGCCCTTGGCCAGCCATGGGGCTGAAAGGATACAAGATGCGGGTATCCTCGTACATTATCCGCTTTCTGGCATGGACCTCTTGCTTTCCCGTCCGCACAACTCCACCCTTGTGCCTTCCTCATTTCACACACCGAAGAAATGCAGCCTGCCCAGCCAGTGGGTTAATAAGAAGAGGCAGCCTGCCCAGCCAATGGGACCGCAGGCAGATGATTCCATCCCGGATATCCCGGCCACAAAGGGGCTGTCTGGGATGCATCCTTCTGTCTGATTCCTCCTCTTTAGCTTCCTCCTCTTCTGTGTCTTCCTCTTCCCTCTGAAACCGGATGCTGTAAATGTGAAATGACTGCATAAAATGCTGGAAATATTCAGCAGGTCAGGTAGCATATTGACCTGAGACATGGGGCAGGATTTTCATTGGGCTGTGGAGTCAGGATTGGAGGCGTGTGGGGGGTTAAAATCCCGAAATCAGGGGTCCTGACTCCATCCCGCCCCCAAACCCGCCTCCATGGCAGTTTCAAAGGAGGCGGGTACCTACCCCACACTGGGACCCACCTACCCGAGGCGGGAAGGGATTAGTGCCAATTAACTGCCTGTTAATAGGTAGTTAACAGGCAGTTTTTAGCCTAATCCCTATTTTTAAGGTTGAAGTGTGGGATTCCCGACGGCTCCAAACCACGCCAAGTTAGATGAGGTAGGCCGTCGGGTTGAAGGACTTGGAGCGGTCGAGATGTCAGTGTTCAGGTGAGTGATGTGTACATGAGTGCAAAGGTAAGTGTGTTTGGTGTGTCTAAAGTGATTAAAGAAGTGTTACATACCTTTTCAGCCGTCCTTTATATCTCGGGAGTCCCTCATCTCACCGGCACAGAAAGCAGAATGGCTGCGAACTGCCAAAAGTGACAGCCTGCAGCTTTCTGTGCAGGAGAGATTTCTAACTGAGTCTGTGGAGAAGGACTCAAGTAAGAAGTAAGACTGTCAGTGTTTGACAGCTTCAAACAGCTGTGAAACACTGATATTTCATCTGTCAAAACCGCTTGATAGATGAAATTTCAGTCTGTGACGTCACCTGTTGCCGGGTGGCCCTTAATTGGCCTGCTGAGCCTGCTGGGCGGGCTCAACAAGGTCAATCAAGTTAAAATCACGTGGATTGGCCGCATCTCAATGGAGGCGGGACTGCAACCCCGAAAGTTGTAGTCCAGCCTCCAACCCAACTCCTGAATGAAAATCCTGCCCTTGAACTCTGTTTTTCTCTCCATGGATGTTGCGTGACCTGCTGAGTATTTACAGCATGTTCTGTCTTCTCAAAGGCCTTCATTTACCATTTGAGCCCTCGCAAGCATCCAGCAGCACTGCGCCATCTATGTCCATGTCCCCCAGACCAATTTCATTCGGTTAGCGATGCAGCCATTTCCAGCGGTCATTAACTGATGTTGCCAGTGACACCAGCAACTTTGCTGGTGAATGCAAATTTTTCCCCCTCTATGTTTTGACCCTGGGTCTCACTATTGTTTAACTCGATATTAGGCAGTAAAGGGCACACTCTGGGCATGTGATCTCCACTTACTGGAGTGGCCAGTGACACTGAACCTGGGAAAATATCTTGCATAAGACCCTATAATTGTGACATTAATGGATATTTCAGGAATTAATTAGCATAATGCACCATTGCCTGCTTGATATCCTGTGAATTGCTACAATCATAGACAGTTCCAGATCACTTTTCCCTCCTGAAAATGAAGATAATTAATATAATTGTTTCTGGGCCATGCATGTTTTATGAAACTATGCATTATTTACTTCAATATATGGACTATTTAAGATGATGTACAATGGGGCCAATTTTAAATGCCTCCATCTGGCATAAAGGGGGCGGTAGTGGCCTGGAAATGGCTTTGGGTCATTTACTGACTGTTTATGCTGGCACTCCGGTTGTTGCCATCTTGGGTAGGGTCTGGAGATGGGCAACTGCAGCATCCACCTGTTTCAGACATGAAGCCACTGCAAATCGGGATTCTATGATGTACATTGGACCAAGTTTGCAATTCTGAGGCACAAATGGGCAGAGTGTGCACTGCCGATGCTTCCCCTACTTGTCCTGGCATTGGGTGGCCTAACCAATAGTCCCAGAAGCGACTGATGGAGGGCACTAAAAAAAAAGGCAGAGATATTTTTGACATTTAAATTTGTGGGGCCAGGGGTGCTCCTCCTACTCCCATAAAAATACTCCGGTCCATTGCCCCAGCCCCCTCAAGCCACCCACCCCCAGCGCCTCAGGCTCTGATTGTTGGCCTACTCCTCTTAGGAACTGACTGATGGCGCACCATCATCAGCCAGCAAGCTGCCTTGGAGTGCTGATTTAGCACCTGCAGCTCACCAGCAACATCCCAATGAGGCCTGGGCCTCAAAATGGCTCAGGTCTCACGGCAGTAACAAAGGGTCAATGGCCAGCACACTCTGTCTGCTGACTACCCACTGTGCACCTGAAATTAAAATCGAAGCCCAATATTTTTAATGATAAATTTAATTACATGCCCTACATAAGTGTCAAGGACTTTTTAGTGTGCTTGTATATTAAGCTACAATAATTATATATAAATATGTGTTATTTCTGTGTGCAATTTTAACCAAACAATAGAGTGTTTTTAATTTCCCATCTGTTTTCCTTTCAAGTGCGAATATCATGTGTATTATTTCCATTAAAACTTCCTGAATTAGTTTCATACACTTGTCAAAAAAGTACTTGTTATGTAATGTGAAGCATGGCAAAACTCAGCAGTCATAGTATTGGTTAACAGCAGAAAGGAAAAACCGGTGGCATTGAAGAAGAAATGAACTCCAGCGACAAATCTCTCACCGGAAAGCGTGTAAATGAGAAAGAGGAAATCGTATCTGTAAAGCAGTGGATAATGTGCCAAAGGATGTAACATGTGTACATTTTCATGGCTGGATAAGGCATTTGGGCTTCATTCTCACAGTTATGATATCGATTTGCACTTGAGTATGTTTCAAAATTGTTACATACATTCAATATCGGTAGGTATTAAATTCAGTGAAGATTGGAGATAGAGAATAGAAGATATCAGCGGATGCCTGAGTACTTTGCTGGAAATACTGGATAGCAATGGGTGGATGGATAAATTTATTAGTGTCTGGTCTATAAATATCTTTATTTTCTTAGTAAATTCTGTATTGTTCTTTGGGGCTGTTATATAGGCTATTACCTTTTACAAGTTGTAAGACATTCATTGCACCATCCTTTACTAATGAGCTTGATAAACTAAAATGTTTGGCATTTGTAGGGGGTTTTGGTTTGGGGTTTTTGTCTGGCCAGTCAGTCATATCTGAGCTGCTCCAGCCCCGTGCGGTTCGAATCGCTTCCCCTTTGGTTCTGACCACCAGACTTATTTACAAGTAGCGATATAGACAAACAAGACCAGTGGTTCGGTGCAAAGAAAACCAATGTTTATTAAAATAGAGAAACAATTACTATACAGAGAAAATCACTATGGATGCAGCACAATTACACTTAACGGGGGAGGAGAAACGGACACATTGAGGGAAAATGACTAAAATTACACTTTAGCAATTCCCCTTAACTCCCACCCTTTACACCTATCTAGGTTGTCTTGTAATGGGCCAGAAAATTGATGCTCACCAGTCTAGGATGTTGAAACGCCTGCTCCGTGCCCTGTTGCCTGCCAATATCTTAGGTTTTCACCACCCAAAGGAGAGATACCCCAGTAATTTAAACGTAACTGCGGGTATTCTACTTCCCTGGACGGGCTCTTCATCGATGATCTTCTCGCTGGGTTGATGGTATGGCAGGACACCGGAGGCGAGACGGGAGAGAGAGAGAGAGACAGATGGCTTCCCGAGGGACTAGTTATACCCTTCCCGGAAGCCCTTATCTCCCGCCAGATCAGCTCATTTCTTTGTCTGATCTGGACGCGTTAAAACTCATACAAAGGGTACCGATCTGGGCCCATCGAACTGGATGGCTGGTTAATCGGTTTTAAACGTCTCATCAGTGTTCCCCTTTGTCCAACTGGTTTCATGATGGGGCCATTCCAGTCTGAATGCCCCGTTGATCATTTTGTAAACAGTGTCGATGTTTTTTAACGAAGGTCTGAAATGCAGCTAAGCTTGTCCCATTACATATTGAATAGGCCTTGCCTGCTCTTGATTGCTTGTGCAAACAACCTTGATGGGTTTTAATCAGAGGCTCGAATGCCACTGGGTTTGCTTCTCATGCATAAATGCAGAAGGTCTGTCTGCATTCGAGTTTCTGGAAATTCCTCCTTTGTCAGTCCAAACTGAAACTTACAGGCTTTTGCCATGAGGCTAACCGTAGCCATCTTATTGAGCCCTGGATATTAAACTCAGTCCAACCAGGGTTTCTTTACTAAACCAAAAGTAAATCTTCGGGGGAGACATGAAATTTGCGAATCCTTTCACATTTCTGTTACAATGTTCTATGAATAGAAACATTTTGACCATGTAACATTATACAAGGCCGAGCCAGGTTGCCAGGTACTGTACTGAAGCTTAGTGCTTGTTGATATTACGTTGGCATTTCCAGAGTTTTGCCTCATTATGCATACACAATGGGCTTCTGGCACAGGTTGGGTCTAACAGTGGACAGTGGAAATAGGGGAGTGGTGCCGAGATGAGAATAAGTGCACATTGCAGCTTTGAAAGACTTTGGCCAGAATTTTCCCGCTGCCGTGCATGCGGGATTGGGGGCGGGTAGGGAGTGAAAGTGGAAATAAATTGGAGCATGTTGAGAACCCGCCGTCATCCCAACTCCACACGCCTTTAACTCAGGCGCGTTTGCCAACGCGGCAGCGACCCAAACGGCAGAGGCAGACGACCCAATTTAGATAATTAGTAGCTTGTTGTTAGACCCTTAAACGTCTTTTTAACCAGACCTTTGCAATTTCACTGCATGACCACAGGAATCACACAGCTCGGGAACCACGTCTGTCAAGTTGAGGCGGAGGTTCAGTGGCCATTGATCCAGCCTATTAATGCACAGCATGGAAAGCAAAATAAATACTGACACCTGACACCTGCTTACTTTCCTCAGGGAAATGTTGTTGCTGAGTGCATTTTCAGCACAGATTTATGTTTCTAGAGGTTGCAAGTGTTTTCAACAAATTCGGGAACCACTGTCACCTCATTGCTACAATCTATTATATCACTGAAAGATTGCTTCTCTCATCTCTACTTGACCTGACATGTATTACGTCAGCATGGGTGCCATTTATACTGTTTCACCTTGGTCCTCAGAATCAGACTACGATGAGCCCCAACACCAGCAGCACCAGGCACACCAGCTGTTAGATCCGTGATTCTGAGAGTATGATGTTTTCAAATAACTACACGGATGCTGTAACTTAACAATCAACAGGTGTTTACTGGAGTAGGGTAGTCTCAAGACTGGGGGTACAGAGGCATGCTCAAGGCTTATATACAGGTGTGGTCACTGCCGGTACTACAGTATACAGGAGCTGTAAAAGTAGTTCTCTCTTAAAGGTACATACACTACAATTCCTCCCCTTTTAGATTAGCAGTACCCATAATATTCAAATAACAATTAACACTTTAACATGCACATTAAACAAAAATAGTCCATTTATAGATTCAGTCTTTGGGGCGGCTTGCTGATCCTTTCTGGATAGCGCCTTTCCTGAGGTTCTTGTTCTTGGTGCGGAGGCGATTCTGGCCCCTTTTCGTCGGTTAGTTCATCAGTTTCCACTGCTACTGGTTCTGAGGTAGATGCTACCGGTATGTCGGGTTCATCCCCAGGTACTCGAGACATGGGGTTGACTCGTTCCTGTGACGCTAAGATCTGATCGACGTGGCGTCTCACAATGTTCTCCCCAACATCCACTGTGTACATTAATGGCCGCTGCCTTGTGCATATCGTTCCGGGTTGCCATTTCTCTGTTCGGTAGTCACGGGCCAAGACTGGTTGTCCTACATTGAAGCTCCTTGTCGGCTTCTCATTGATGTGCTGGAATTGTTTATCCTCAACATTTCTTTGCACATTTGGTCTGAGCTAATCCAGACGAGATCTCAACCTTCGGTTAAAGAACATCATGGCCGGGGTCTGGTTGGTAACTGCATGTGTTGCATTTCTGTAGTCTAATAGGAAATTGTCCACCTTATGCTGTAGTGGAATTTCATCATCGCACATGGCATTTATCGCCTTTTTAAAGGTTTGTACGAACCTCTCAGCCAATCCATTTGTGGCTGGATGATACGAGGCGGATGTGTAATGTCTTACCCCATTCCTTCTCATAAATTTCCGAAACTCTTCGGACACAAACTGTGGTCCATTATCAGAGCAAATCTGCTCTGGCAAGCCATTCCTGGCAAATATGGTCCGTAGGACTGCAATCGTTTTCTCTGTAGTGGTTCAGGACATTTTTATCACCTCAGGCCATTTCGAGTGAGCATCCACTGCTATTAAGAACATTGAGTCCATGAATGGACCAGCAAAATCAATATGCACCCGTTGCCATGGAGAGGAGGGCCACTCCCATGGGTGTAGAGGGGCATGTGGTGGTGCATTTTGGACCTTCTGGCATCCTGAGCAGCTCTTGGTTAGGTCCTCGATTTGTTGATCGATCCCCGGCCACCACACATAAGCCCTAGCAAGGCTTTTCATTTTCACCCCTCCCAGATGACCTTCATGAAGCTCATTTAGCACTCTCTCCCTTAACTTGGGTGGAATCACCACTCGGGATCCACACATCACTGTCCCCTGGCATACTGACAGCTGTTCACTTCTGGATGAGAATGCTGGCAACAGTGAGTCGCCATGTGTTAGCCATCCCCTCACCGTCAAATCATATACCCGAGACAGTGTCGGATCATTGCGGGTCTCCTCCTATATATCCGTGTTAGTTACTGGCAATCATTCAATTATTGACAAATAAAATATCTCGATAGGGTCCACTGCTGGTGCTTCCTCCACAGTAGGCAGTGGCAAGCGTGATAGCACATCAGCGTTTCCATGCTGTTTCGTACCTTTATATTCTATTTCATATTGGTTCGCCCCTAGAAAAAGGGACCATCTTTGTAACCGTTGTGCAGTCATCACCGGAACACCCTTCTTTGGATTAAAGATGGAGACAAGTGGTTGGTGGTCAGTCAGCAAGGTGAACTTCTGCCCATGCAGATAGTGGTTGAATTTTTTTACTCCCCATACTAGGCTGAGGGACTCCCTGTCAATCTGGGCGTAGTTGCGCTCGGCTGAGGTTAGTGACCGAGACGCAAACACTACTGGCCTCTCCAACCCATCTGGGAATTTGTGCGACAGCACCGCTCCAATACCGTAGGGTGATGCATCACATGCCAAACAAATTGGTAGTGCTGGGTTGAAATGGGCCAACACCTCTTTTGATGTGGTAAATTCTTTGCACTTCTGGAAAGCTCGTTTACGTTCGCCATTCCACTTCCATGGTACCCCTGTTTGCAGTAGGGTGTTCAGTGGGTGTAATACCGGAGACAAATTTGGCAAGAACTTATGGTAGTAGTTTACCAGCCCGAGGAACGACCTCAGTTGTGACACATTTTCCGGTGCTGGAGCCTTGACTACTGCCTCAATCTTTTCAGGGGACTTATGTAACCCCTCTTCATCGATAACGTGGCCACAATATGATAACTGCTTCTGGAAAAACTCGCACTTGTGGTGATTAGCTCGTAGCCCATATTCCTTTAATCTAGTGAGCACCTTCTCGAGGTTGGCGAGGTGATCACTCTCATTTTCGCCCGTGACCAGGATGTCGTCCAAATAACACTGGGTCCCTGGAATCCCTTGCAGGACTTGATCCATCGCCCTTTGCCAAATAGCCGGAGCTGATGCTACCCCAAACACCAGCCGGTTGTATTGGTAGAGACCTTTATGAGTGTTGATCGTGAGGTATTGTTTCGAGGCTTCTTCTACCTCCATTTGCAAGTACGCCTGGGCTAGATCAATTTTGGTGAAGCGTTTACCTCCAGATAACGAGGCGAAAATATCCTCAATTCGTGGAAGCGGATATTGTACCGTGTGAAGGACTGGGTTCACTGTCACCTTAAAATCCCCACAGATGCGGAGCTTCTTTGGTTCCCCAGGCATATTACTCAACGACCTCTTCATTACAGGAACGATGGGTGTAGCCCACTCGCTCCAGTCCACTTTGGATAGTGCTCCTGAACATTCGAACCCTTCCAGCTCTGCTTCAACGGCTGGTCTGATCGCATAAGGCACTGGTCTGGCCTTAAGAAACTTTGGGCTTGCATTTTCCTCTATTTTAATCGTTGCTGTTATGCCTTTTAGTGTTCCGAGTCCCTCCTGGAACACTTCTTTTGCGTCAGTTAGCATTTTTGACAGTCGTCCAGGTGTGACGTCGTCATCCTTTTTGGCCTCAACCTTCAGTGCCTGTATGGAATGCCAATCTAATTGTATCTTCCGGATCCATTCACGTCCTAGCAGTGGTGGTCCTCCATCTGGCAATACATATAGGTCCATTTTAGGTATTTCCTGGCCTTTGTATATCACTTTCACCCTTATTTTTCCTTTGGGTTAGACTTTTTGCCCCGTGTACATCTTCAAGACAATCTCTATAGCTTTCAAGGGTATGTGTGAAAATAGCCGCTTGTAGTCCCTTTGGTTTATGACTGTTAGGGCTGATCCTGTGTCCAATTCCATTTTCACTTGGACTCCGTCTATCTTGAGTGTGACCCAGATAATCTGGTGATCCTCCATTTTGGTTACCTTATGTGGTTCAGACAACCCAGCTCCTTGCTTCCGGAGTCTGTCTCACTTTTCTGTTCATCTGAACTACTGTCCATCACCTTATGTACCTTTTTGTATTTCTCCTGTGGAGATTTCTTGCTGTTGGTTTTCTTCCCTGACCTGCAGACTCTTGCTATGTGTCCTGCTTTTCCATACTGTCTGCACACTTGGTCCTTGAACCAACAATCCTTCTGGTTGTGTGTTGTTCTGCCGCAGCGATAACACTTCCCTGTTCCATATGACATTTCATTGGTGCCATATTCTTTTGGTCTCCGTTGTATCTCTGCAGCGCCCCTTGTGGCTGCTTCATGTGATACTGCCATGCTGAAAGCCTTGTCCAGCGTAAGATCCTTTTCTGATAGAAGCCGTTTCTGGGTTCCCTCACTTTGAAGCCCACACACAAACTTGTCCCTTAACGTATCTGCTAGTCCCACTCCAAACTGGCAGTGTTTCGATAGCTTGCGCAGTTCCGTTAAGTACTCAGCATTACTTTCGTCTTTATGCTGGTTCCTTTTGTGGAACCTAAATCTTTCTGCTATCAGCAGCGGTGTGGGGTTTAAGTGGTCCTGTAGGATTTCTACTATGCTTTCGAAATTCTTATTCACGGGCTTCTCTGGGGTTATTAGGTTTCGCAGTAAGCCATAAGTTTTTGCACCCATGGAATTTAACAAAACCAGTGCTTTCCTAGCATCTGGCACTTCATTCGCCCTGCAGTACACCTCCATACTTTCCACATATGTCGCCCAATCTTCGACTTCATTGTCGAACGTAGAGATACTGCCACTCTTCGGCATCCCTGGATGTGACTTAACTGTCAACAATGGCGTCTCCCGCGCTCTCCCTTCTTCTCCGCTTGCACAAAATGGCGTCTCCCACGCTTTCCTTTCTTCCTGCGCTCGCCCTTCTTCTCCGCTGCGGCTTCTAAAGATGGCGTCTCCCGCGCTCGTCCTTCTTCTCCGCGGCTCAATGGCATCTCCCGCGCTCTCCCTTCTTCTTCCCGTGGACACTGTTCAGCCCTTGAGCCCAGGCTGTGCTCTGCGCGTTTTTTTCTGGGTTTTTTTGTGCGCCTTCCCCGTTTCCGCCGCTCGGTCCTGAACCCGACTGCTGCTTTACCCTCTTTATCTCCGTTTTGTTTTTCCTCGATGCCACTCATTTTTCAACCCCCGGCTGCGCCCTGTGCGCTTCACCCTCTCTCTTACCCCGTCGATGCTGCTCGGCTTTTTCTCTGCCGTCGGTCGGCTCCAGCCGCCACTGTCTGGGAAGGGTCTGCGCTGTACCTGTTGTCAGTCTGTTGCTGGATCATCGTGGCTGGGGAACCAAGCCCGGCTCTCAAGAGCCTCCCCTGCGATGTTCACTCTCTGCCGAACGACTGGGCGGTTGCTCGTGGTCGACGCCCGTGCTTCTGGCCTCGAGTTTCTTCCACTGCCCTCCCGGAGCGAATCCTTGAAGGGAAATGCAGAGCTGCAGGTAGAGTCGAATCGACACTCGTCGCCACTGTTAGATCCGTGATTCTGAGAGCATGATGTTTTCAAATAACTACATGGATGCTGTAACTTAACAATCAACAGGTGTTTACTGGAGTAGGGTAGTCTCAAGACTGGGGGTACAGAGGCATGCTCAAGGCTTATATACAGGTGTGGTAACTGCTGGTACTACAGTATACAAGAGCTGTAAAAGTAGTTCTCTCTTAAAGGTGCATACACTACACCAGCAACAGCAACAACAACACCACCAACCTTCTCCTCAATGATCTGATGCTCCACAGGACAGAAGGCATCAGTGCAGGGCTGCACCACGCCGGTGGTGATACCACCAACACAGGGTATACAGGCAGAGGATGAGCTTCCTCAACATGGCTGAACAGCAGTGCCAAAGGAGGCTCAGGCTATTGCGTCAGGTAATCGTAGACATTTGCGCGAGGTGGTCATAGACATCTGCACAATGCTGCACCAAGACCTGCAGCCCAGAGGACCTAGTGGACATGCCTTACCAGTGGCTGTCAAAGTCACCAGCTCAAAGTCTTTCAATGTCTTTGCTTCAGGCTCCTTCCAGGGAACTGCAACAAACGTTTGCGGCATTTTGCAGTCGGCCACCCACAGATACATCACACTGGTCACCGATGCCCTGTTTGACAAATCAGCCAATTGCCAATTATATCAATTTTGTCACTGATGATGTCTGTGTTACTGAGCGGGCGCTGGGCTTTGCTGCTCTGGCTGGCTTCCCATGGGTGCAGGGTGTCATCAACTGCATACACGTGGCCATCAGGGCACCCCATCATCACCCAGGAGTCTTTGTCAACTGCAAGGGCTTCCACTCCCTTAATGTGCAGCTGGTCTGTAACCATAGGAAGATCATCATTCATGTGTAAGCCAAATTCCCTGGCAGCTGTCATGACTCTTTCATCCTGCTCCAGTCCACCCTCCCTCAGGTAGCGACCCTCCAAACAGACTTTCTCGATGGCCCCTGAAGCTCAGCGTCTGCATGCAGCTGAGCAGAACTGGAAGCATCCTGCACCCTCTGGCGAGGAGTCTCCACTGCTGTCCCTGTCTCCAGCATCTCCTCTTGCTCATTTGGGACTTGTGAGACACCAGGTGACAACAATACTCTATCTTGTGTATGACTGACCGAGGTACGCGTATCTGCACTGGTGCTGGGTGCGCTTACGTCTGGTGACAGTGCACCCTCAGAGGCTGGAGGCTCCTCTGAGGATTTGTCTTCCCAATCCTTCTGGACAGTGGGGGGCTCTTGATGGAACTGTGGGAGACTAAAGAGGTGAGTTAGAAATGTCATATCCAGAATGGGTAATGATACCATTATGCACATGATGAATATTTACTGGCTGCGGACATCAGACCCCATATGAGTGACTGCTGTATTCCATGTGGCTGTATGAGATGTAATTCTGTCACCAGGTTGCTGAGATGTCCTCCTCTCTCCGTCTCCCACCTCCAGCTACTCTGTAACTCCTGAGATGTCCAGGGCAATCTCTGTTGGAACTAACGTGGCCAATGATGGAGGGCCACCTCCGGTTCTCTCCCTCTTCCTCTTATTGTGGGCTCCCTTTTCTTGCAAGGAGGGAAAGAAGAGAAGTTTGAGTGAGAGTGATGGAATGATTGTAAGGAATGGATGGGTTATATCTTTAGAGGGTGACTGTGATGGAGTGGGGTGGCAATGCCAAATGACCTCCTTGTGTGTTGTTAGTTGGTATGATTGCATTAGGATGGGTGTGTGTGTGAGGGGTGGTTAGTCAGATGGGGATGTGATAATGTAGATAGAGAGAGAGACGGGTGGGTGTGCAAGGTATGTTGGTGTGAGTAATGATGTGCAGGAGTAGAGTTGGGAAGGCAGAGTGATGGGGATGTGATGAGAGGCACAGCAGGATGAAGTTGAGTGTGGCTTTGCACTCACTTTCCTGATCTAATGAGATCACTGAACCCAGGTCCTCCTCACAACATCCCTGCTGTTGACTTCCTCTGCTATCTTCAGTCAGGCTCTTTTGGTCTCCTAGGGAGGTCTCTTGCACCCATCAGAAGGAAGAGGACCTCCCTGTGTGCTCTGACTCCCTCCACAAGAATATGCAGGGAGTCATCTGAGAACCTGGGTGCAGTCCTCTGCCTCTGTGCAGTCATGTATTCAAGGCATAGCAAGACCCAAAAGCTAAAATGTAGTGCTTGCACACTCCTAGATGAACCTTCAAATGCAATGTGGCCAAGGCGCCTTTAAATATCCTGGCTGGAAATGAGTCATCGATGACATCATCAGACCCGGACCATTTAATATCACGCAGGTTTGCCTTAATGGATCTTTAGAGGGTGACTATGATGGGGTGAGGTGGCAATGCCAAATGACCTCCTTGTGTGTTGTTAGTTGGTATGATTGCATTAGGATGGGGGTGCGTGTGATGGGTGGTTAGTCAGATGGGGATGTGATAATGTAGATAAAGAGAGAGAGACGGGTGGGTGTGTAAGGTATGTTGGTGTGAGTAATGATGTCTTAGTGGGCATCATTAAGGGAAAGTCGTTCTGAGGAGCGGCATGAAATGAGGAACAGGTTCCCAACCTGCCACGTGCGCGGACTGCCTGCACCTGAGCCGCACAGGTAAAGAAAATTCTGGCCTCTGTGCTTCCTGGGGGAGCCTCACCACCCGAGAGTGTCTATCGGAAATTTGAGTACACAGTATACATGATTTTCTGACAATTTAAATTAACAGTCGGAAAATCAAGCACCTTGTGTGCATAGATTTCCAGCATACTCACCCAGGGCCCAGGCTCACCCCACCAGATTGCAATGTTATACAATTACTCGTATAGTGTAGGTTAGCTTTGAAAACATGCTATATCTCCCTTTTATTAATGATAAGGAATTTTAACAAATTGACCTGTTACAATAAAGTGAAGTTGAATGTTTAATCTGATCACTTTCAAATGAAGATTGTTCGGGTCACAGTTTGATTTCACGATACAGTAATAGGATACTCCCTTCACACCAGAGGCACCAATCCTCCAGCATTTTATAGGTGTACCTCTTAACAAATAGCTTTCATTTCAGGATTGTACTAACATTTGAATAAAATGTAATTAAGATTGCCAAAATAGCTGTATCCCAGACTGCTTATACTAGCACTCAATCAGCCTTGCAAGCCTGCATTACATTAACTGTGCTCAACCGAAAATGATGATTATTACCTATTGTTGGCACCTCCACTACATCTCTCACTAATGGCAACTGGAATCCACTGGTGATATAAATTGAATCCAAGGGAATACAAGAGGCAATACCTGAGTAACCAATCCAAGCTTGGGAACACATCCAAAGCAACATGAGTTGGCAGATGCAAGTGGTAAGTTGTTGTGGGAACGCTTCACAAACCAATAACTGAAATTAGGTTTAAGTGATATGACCGTGACTGCAAAAAAGTTTATCATCCAAGGACTGCAATATTTCAGGATCAGGGCACATCAGTAGCAGGATGTAATTATGCAGAATGCTCAGATTAAATTTTGTCCATGCCTTTTTGATTGATGGTTCTTTTTATTAAAAACATTTACATAGGAATAGGAGTAGGCCCACAGCAATGCTGGATTCTTGGAGCACCAGTGTATTCCTGGCACCCAGCATTGCTAGGGCGCAAATGATGGGAAATGCATATGATGTCATCCCATCATTTGCCCTCTGCTATAATACGTTTTCGGTAACAGGGAGCTGGAGGAACTGTTCCCTGCCTAATTTTCCTCCAGGATACACCAGTGTAACGAAAGCAGATACTTGGCCTGTTCACACTTCAGACTTTTTGTCTCCTGTTTATGTTGACATGTTCTAATTGCTGTATATAGTGCTTCATTTTATAGAAAAACAAAATACTGCGGATGCTGGGAATCTGAAGTAAAAACAGAAAATGCTGGAAATACTCAGCAGGTCAGGCAGCATCTGTGGAGAAAGAAACAGAGTTACATTTCAGATCGATGACCTTTCATCAGAACTGGAAAAGGTACTTGCTTAAAACCTGTTATATCTCTAACTTTTTCCAGTTCTGACGAAAGGTCGTCAACCTGAAACGTTAACTCTGTTTCTCTCTCCACAAATGCTGCCTGACCTGCTGAGTATTTCCAGCTTTTTCTGCTTTGCTCCATTTTATAGGGTCATTTTACGAGTTCAGCTGTGGGCAGGAGCCTCACCTGCTCATATCTGAAATTCATGCCTGTGCTGTCAGGGTGGCTGTCCGGGCGGGGCTGGTTCTGGACCCAAGTGCAGACAGATGAGGCGTGAAGCAGGTATGCAGTCTTAAATAACAGTACTTTACTAGAATCACACAGGTTAACAGTCACAAACATAAGAGCTCAAGACGAGCTACCACATAGGCAAACGGCTAGTCAAGATAGAAACTCAAGACCAGCTACCATGAGGCAACCGGCTTGTCAAGACTGAGCTCAAGACAAGCTACCACAGGGCAACCGGCTTGTCAAGACTAAGCCACTTTTCAAGACTGAGCACAAAGGGAAGAACCACAGAACTTAAATACAAGCAAAAACATAACACAGATAAACAGTTATAGACATAGGAGCTCAAGACAAGCAACCACTTAGGCAAACGGCTTGTCAAGACTTAGCCCAAGACAAGCTACCATAGGCAAATGGCTTATCAAGATAGGAACTCAAGACAAGCTACCACTGGCAACCAGCTTGTCAAGACTGAGCTCAAGACAAGCTACCACAGGGCAACAGGCTTGTCAAAACTGAGCACCTTGTCAAGGCTGAGCACCAAGGGAAGAAACCACAGAACTTAAATACAAGCAAAAACAGGTGAAACCAATAAACCTGATAAAAGGCAGTTAAGTAATAAACACAGGAGAAACTAGTAACACTTAACAAAGGGAAACAAACAAGTGAAGGTGCCATCTAGGGGTTACTGAAGGAAATGACCGGCACCCTCACATGTGCAGACCACAATTTTCTAACCATTAATTGGCAGAGAATCGTGGGCAGTGCTAACCCAAATTTCTGATAATGCACTGCTGGTGGACAAGGCTCCCTGACCACAGCATGGCCTTATAAAATCAGCACTTATAATTCAAAACAACAGAATTCTTAAAACTGGATGATAGTTTTAATGATGTTCTTAGTGGGTAACATGATGACGTATCAATTGGGGTTTCAACACTCTGTGCCACAGCACATGGATTCACTCCCTCTCCATAATTCTCCATTTGGTAAATTCCTAATCTCATCTGACCCATTGTGGGACTCACTGATTCCAATTGTTTTTCCTTCAGAGGAAGAATGGTAAAATCAAAGGAATCAAATGAAAGGACACCCATGGCCAACCTAAAACACTTACAGTAGTCAATTAGACAGCAACATTGGTAGGGATGTGGGAATTGGTTGGCTGCCCTACCTTTTGACTGAAGTTGATGCCTAGGATGAGAAGGTCAAAGAGAGAGAAAATGGGAAAAATAATGAAAATACCTTGGGGGAAAAAGAAGATATTCTCAGAACAATTCCCAAGACTGGTGTGAATTGCACATATACACTCAGCCCCAGTAGTTAATCTAGCTGTATTATCTTTCTTAAAAAGTGCTTTCTCTGAACAGTTATTCCTAGCATATTGCTTTAGAGATTTCAGGTTTTATATCTTTGAGCTCTTCTGTGTTGTTTTTATTTTGTTTTATGATAGACTAACTAGGCTTGAGTTGAATTCCCAAAAGCTCAAGATAATTCCATTCCTTTCCACTTTCAATCCAGACTCCACATTCAATCACATTTTTACAGAATTAACACATTGATCTCTAGAGGAACAGAGTTCTATAGTTTTAATCCTCTTCCCAGTAAGAATGTTGTATGGATGTTTGAACAGCCTACAAGTTATTTATAAAATTTGTCATCAACACGATTACTTTTCAACACATTGCCGCATTATTGCTGAGGGGCCCCTAGGTTTGGTTCTGCTCTGACTTTCAAAGATTCTTCCCAGTGAAGTCAGCAGTGCATGTCTGACAATATGAGCAGAAATCTGACAGCTGTTCACCTCTTGGAATGGTTCAGCAGTAAATGGGAGAATGAGATGACAGTTTTCAGGTTTCTAAATAAACTGTCCTGAGCAAAGCATCTTAGTAAGGATATGAAGCCTGCCAGGTCTTTAGTCTAAAATACTATCAAAGAGATGACTGTTAAAGTTTTCATGGTCTTTGTGACTTAAATAGAATTTATTTCTATCTTTAAAGGTGTCAATCTTTTTCATGCCATCTCACTCACATTTACTGGAAACAATGGGAGATGTAACAGAGAGAGAAGGTAGTACGAGTGATAGAGTTTGTACACCCATTAATTGAACAATGAAGCATTTATGATGCAATGTTGTTTTAAGTTCTGTCAGTCAAATCCACTAAGTAAATAGAATAGAGTTTGGTTAATCCTTAGGTCTGGTAATGAATTTAGTTGTGTTGCTAAAAATCCTTGCTGAGTGCTCCATACCCTGAGTCAGGATGTCAAATACATGTTGATATACAGACATCAATGTTATAATTGGTCAAGAAAAAATTGGCTTGGGCTTTTCCACAATTCTCTTTTGTGTCATCCTTCATTTTAGACACATTGGAATGTGATGAGCATTGATATGACAATTCTATTAAAGACATGGTTGAAATGCAGGATATAGGGTTTTTTAAAAACTTCCTTTCTGGATTAGTTCTGTGCCATTTTCTCTCTTTCACCTTAATGTATCCTTTTGCCAGAAGGGTGGCTGGTTTCAAATGAAACAATGACCTCAGAAGAGGAAGAGGAGGAGGGGGAGAAAATTGGTGGGAAGAGGAAGAGGAAATAAAACAGAGCCGGATTAGCAAAGGCAGGTTTTTCTTCCTAAAGATGAAAGGCATGCTTCTGATTAGCTTTTCCATCAAGTAGCTTGGCAACTGCAAAAGCTCATCAGAATGACGCAAGCAGATTTGAATCAGATTCAACCTGTGGACTGTGTGGATCTGCAAGTTAAAAAATATTTTTTTAACTCTAGGATCCTAGAATCATACAGCCCAGAAGGAGGCCATTCAGCCCATCGTGCCTGTGCCGGCTCTTTGAAAGAGCTATCCAATAAGTCCCACTCCCTGCTCTTTCCCCAAAGCCCTGCAATTTTTTCCTATTCAAGTATATACCCAATTCCCTTTTGAAAGTTACTAGTGAATCTGCTTCCACCACTTTTGCTTTCAGGCAGTGCATTCCAGATCATAACAGCTCAGTTGAGTTTGGTGAGTCTCTGTCCCACAGTGAAACACAAAACTACCTGCAATTCAACACTCATTTGGAAATACTGCTCAGGAAAATTAAGGAAATGAAATTGTCATACCAGCGATGTACAGGATGTTCTTCTGAGGTGAGGATTAACAACAACTCAGATTTCATTAAAGCCTTAATGTAATGGATGTCCCAAGGTGGTTCACAGAAAGACATATGGAACACGGAAGGAGAGATTAGGTGGGCTGACCCAAGTTTGGTTGAAGAGGTGACTTTTAAGTAGTTCTTTTTAATGAGAAAGATAGGTAGAAAGGTGCTGGGGTTTGAGTGGGGAATGCCAGAAAGTTGGGACCAGGTGGCTGAAGGATCCACCACCAGCAATGATGTGGGGGATGCTTAAGAGGGTAGGGTTAAAGTATTGGTCAGGCAGGGTGGGGTGGGGGGGTGGCAGCCGTGGCGGACGAGGTTGTCGAGATAGGGTAGGCATAGCCATGGAGTGATTTAGAGATGGAGACAAGGGGCTGAATTTTAATGGAGAAGACGGGTTGCGGGGGGGGCTCTCAGGTAGTCAGAGAACCCGGGAGAATGGGTTTCCTGCAGGCCCTGCCAAATTTAACGGAAGGGCCTGATTTGCATGGGAAGCCACTGCTTCCCACTGTAGCCAGCCAGATTGAGAGGCTGGCAGGGAGGCCTTGTGGGGGGATCGGCAGCCTGGGGGGGAGACTGTTAGATCCGTGTGTTAATGGAGACACGGAATGCAGGAGTTGATTTAACAAGTGTTTACTGAAAAAAGTCTGGAGGTGAACAAACAACACAAGATGCTACACAGGCTTATATACCCGAGTGGTCACTACTGGTACTACAGTATATAGGGGCTTCAAAAACATAGTTCCTCTTAAAGGTACATACACTACAATTCCTCCCCTTTTAGATAAATAGTACATAACATTTTAAGTAATCATTAAATAACATTTTTACAAGAACAATAATATACACATTTGCTGAAGTTAATCAATTACAAATTCAGTCTCTCTGGAGGCTTCCTGACTCGGTCTGGATAACGCCTCGGTGGTGTAGTAGGTTCTTTTGGCAAGGTCGATTCGGCTTCAATGCTAGTGTCGGGTTTATCTGGTTCCAGTATCACCGGATCGGAGGTAGATACTATGGGTATCTCTGCTTCATCACTAGGCAATTAGAGTTGTGGTGTAGGTTGTCCTTTTTCAGATGACTCTATGATCTGGTCAGCATGGCGCCTTATTATGCTTTCTCCAATGTCCACGGTATACATCAGCGGTCCTAGTCATGTGCAAATAGTTCCAGGCTGCCGTTGCTCGGTACGGTAGTCCCGGGCCAAAACTGGTTGACCTATCAGGAAGGTTCTAGTTGGCCTTTCATTCATGCTTTGAAATTGCCGGTTCTCTACGTCCCTTCTGACATTTGGCTTGACCAAATCCAGCCGGCATCTTAGTCTTCTATTGAAAAACATCATGGCGGGGGTTGCTTTGTAACCACATGTGTTGCATTCCTGTACGCAAACAAGAAGTTATCTACCTTATGTTGTAGATTTATGTCTTCATTACCCATGGCCTTTATGGCCTACTTGAAGGTCTGGACAAAACTTTCAGCCAATCCATTGGTGGCGGGATGGTATGGGGCAGACATGTAGTGCTTAACCCCATTGTTTTTTAAGAACTTCCTGAATTCTTCGGATACAAATTGCGGTCCATTATCAGAACAGATCTGTTCAGGCAGCCCATTCCTGGCGAATATGGTCCTTAATACTGTGATGGTTTTTTCCGTGGTGGTGGAGGACATCTTTATTACCTCTGGTCACTTGGAGTGTGCATCCACTGCGATTAAGAACATTGAGTCCATAAATGGACCAGCAAAGTCGATATGTACCCTTTGCCATGGAGATGAGGGCCACTCCCATGGATGTAGAGGGGCTTGTGGTGGGGCGTTTTGGACCTTCTGGCATCCTAGACAGCTCTTGGTCATTTCTTCGATGTCTCCATCGATACCTGGCCACCACACAAACGCTCTGGCTAAGTTCTTCATTTTCACTCCACCCGGATGCCCCTCGTGAAGCTCTTTTAGCATTCTATCCTTGAGTTTGGGTGGAATCACCACTCTGGATCCACACATCAAGGTTCCTCAGCACACTGACAGCTGTTCTCTTCTTTGCGAGAATGCTGGCAACAGTGGTTCGCCATGTGCTGGCCATCCCTTCACCGTTAAATCGTAGACTCGTGAGAGAGTCGGGTCATTTCGCGTTTCCTTTTCAATGGTAGAATTTGTCACCAGTAGACATTCCACTATGGTCGAGTGGAATATCTCCACTGGGTCTACTGTAGGTGCCTCTTCCACCGTTGGCAACGGTAG
Organism: Somniosus microcephalus; assembly: GCF_052327205.1. Lineage (NCBI taxonomy): Eukaryota > Metazoa > Chordata > Chondrichthyes > Squaliformes > Somniosidae > Somniosus > Somniosus microcephalus. The sequence goes on along the minus strand of NC_140988.1, from coordinate 139,506,146 downwards.
GCGTGATAACCCGTCAGCATTCCCATGCTGTTTTGTTCCTTTGTACTCTATGTCATATTGGTGTTCCCCTAGGAAAAGGGACCACCTCTGTAGCCTTTGCGCTGTCATAATGGGAACGCCCTTTTTAGGGTTGAATATGGAGACGAGGGGTTGATGGTCAGTCAACAAGGTAAATTTTTGTCCGTGTAGGTAATGGTTGAATTTCTTCACTCCCCACACCAGGCTGAGTGCTTCCCTGTCGATCTGGGCATAGTTACGCTCAGCTGAGTTCAATGAGTGTGACGCAAAAGCTATCGGCCGCTCCGAGCCATCAGGGAATCTATGCGATAATACCGCTCCCATGCCGTAAGGGGATGCATCGCACGCCAGTCTGATTGGCAGTGATGGGTTGTAATGAGCCAAAACTTCCCTGGACGTGATCAAGCCTTTGCATTTATGGAAGGCACGTTTACAGTCTTCGCTCCATTTCCAAACTACTCCCGTTTGTAGCAGTGCGTTAAGCGGGTGCAGAACCGTCGACAAGTTCGGTAAAAATTTATGATAGTAATTTACTAATCCCAGGAATGACCTTAATTGTGAGACATTTTCAGGCGCTGGGGCCTTTACGACTGCTTCAATTTTTTCAGGTGACTTATGCGACCCTTCTTCGTTAATGACATGGCCACAATATGATATTTGTTTCTGGAAAATTCGCATTTGGGGCGATTTGCTCGTAGGCCCCGTTCTCTCAGCCTCGTGAGCACCTGCTCCAAGTTGGCAAGGTGCTCGTTGTCATTTTCTCCTGTTACAAGGATGTCGTCTAGGTAGCATTGAGTCCCTGGAATCCCTTGCAGGACTTGCTCCATAGCTCTTTGCCAGATAGCCGGAGCTGATGCCACTCCAAAAACCAGTCGATTGTACTGGTACAGGCCTTTGTGTGTGTTTATCGTGAGATACTTTTTAGAGGCCTCCTCAACCTCCATCTGTAGATATGCCTGTGCTAAGTCAATTTTGGTGAAACGTTTCCCTCCGGATAGTGAGGCGCAAATATCTTCTATCCTCGGAAGAGGATACTGTACCGTGTGAAGAATCGTGTTGACAGTCTCCTTGAAGTCCCCACAGATGCAAACTTTTCTCTGTTCTTCAGATTTATCATTATTCAACGTTTTCTTCATGACCGGAATGATGGGTGTTGCCCACTCACTCCAATCTACCTTGGATAACACGCCTGCTTTTTCCAAATTCTCCAGCTCTGCCTCGACGGCTGGACGAATTGCGTATGGCACCGGCCTTGCCTTAAAAAACTTGGGAATTGCCGCATCTTCCACTTTTATTGAGGCGGTGGCGCCTTTCAGGGTTCCTAGTTCCTGTTGAAACACTTCTTTGGCGTTAGCCAAGATTTCTTTTAATCGTCCAGGTATGACGTCATCCTCGTTTTTTTTCTTACTGGTCACCGTCAGTGCCTGAATGGAGTGCCAGTCTAAACGTATCTTTCTGATCCATTCACGTCCCAACAACGGTGGACCACCATCTTGCAGAACGTATAAATACAACTTCTGTATTTCCTTGCTGTTGTATACAACAGGCACCCTTATTTTCCCTCTGGGGTATACTTTCTGCCCCGTATATGTCTTCAAGACAATGGATGTGTCTTTCAAAGGTATATGCGGAAATAGCTGCTCGTAATCCCGTCGACTCATGACGGTCAGAGCTGATCCTGTATCTAGCTCCATTTTGACTGGGGACCCCGCTATCATGAGGGTAACCCAAATGGTCTGGTAATCTTCTTTGGCAATTACATTATGTAATTTGAGGCAGCTTAGTCTCTTGTTTCCAGAGTCGCTATTGCTCTTCTGGTCTTCGGAGCTACTGTCCATCATCATTTGTACCTTTCTGTACTTTTCCTTAATCACCTTTTTACTGTCAGCGGATTTCTTTCCAGACCTGCATACGCGTGCAATGTGTCCCATCTTTCCGCATTGCCTGCATGCTTTGTCCTTGAACCAGCAGTCCCTCTGGTCATGGGTGGATCTGCCGCAGCGATAACATCACTCGAAACCCCGTGTCATTTCATGGGTGCCGAAGTCCTGTGGCTTTTGCTGTATCTCTGCAGCTCCTCTTGCTGCTGCTTCGTATGATACAGCCACACTGAAAGCCTTGTCCAGTGTCAAATCTTTCTCAGAAAGTAGTCTTTTCTGTGTTCCTTCGCTTAGGAGACCGCAGACGAATTTGTCTCATAGAGAATCTGCCAGTCCTGCCCCGAATTGGCAGTGCTTTGACAGCTTTCGTAATTCGGTGAGGTAATCAGCGTTACTTTCATTCTTGTGCTGATTCCTCCTGAAGAATTTGAATCGTTCCGCTATCAGCAGCGGTGTTGGCTTTAAGTGCTCCTGTAAGGTATCAACAATCTCCTTAAAATTCTTGTCCATCGGTTTGGCTGGAGTGATCAAGTTTTGTAACAGCCTGTATGTCCTTGCGCCCATCAGATTTAGAAATACCGATGCCTTTTTATCATCCGCTACTTCATTCGCCTTGCAATATACCTCCACTCTTTCCACATATGAGGTCCAATCTTCTATATCACTATCGAAAGCAGTAATATTGCCAGTCTTCGGCATCTTGAAAATCTAAAATGGCGCTTCCCGCGCTTTTCTTTCTTCCCCGCCGAGCTAAGATGGCGCCTCCCGTGCTTTCCCGCCGCTGCCGCTTCTGCCAACGCTGTTGTTGGCGATAATTTTTTTTTTTTTTAAATGGCGACGCACTGTGGTCTTTGCGCCTCCCCAATTGTTGCTGCCAATGCTGTTCTCCGCGGTTCCCGTTGCGACCTGCAGCTTTTCGCGGTATTTCTATTTTTTTAATATATCGCTTCAATAGTTTCTCCGTTACTTGGAGAACCGTTCCCATCGTGGAGTGGACCCTCTGGGACTTTCCCCTCCCTCTGCTTGGTCCGAACGCCGACCTGCTTTGCAGCACCGGCCACGCCCTGAGTGCTCCACCCTCTCTCTCTCTTTGCTTCTGCTTCCCGGCTCGCTGCCCGGCCCTGTTGCAGAGCCATCCAATCGAGCTCTAGCCCGCCGCAGCCCAGGAAGGATCAGCGCACTGCCTACCACCAGCCCGTTTAGCTGGGGAAACCACAGACTGGAGACCAAGCCTGGCTCTCGTTTTCGAGTTTTTCGAGTTATTTTTTTTTCTTGCTTCTGGCTTCGACCTTTGTCTGAGGAATCGATCCCCTTGAGGTGCTGCTGAATTGCAGGTAAGTTCATTTCTAACTCTTCGCCACTGTTAGATCCGTGTGTTAATGGAGACACGGAATGCAGGAGTTAATTTAACAAGTGTTTACTGAACAAAGTCTGGAGGTGAACTAACAACACAAGACGCTACACAGGCTTATATACCCGAGTGGTCACTACTGGTACTACAGTATACAGGGGCTTCAAAAACATAGTTCCTCTTAAAGGTACATACACTACAGAGACCTCGTGGGGGGATCGGAGGCCACACTTGGGGGAGGGGGTCTCCGATCACGGGGAGAGAGTTAGGTTGGGGGCCTGGATCCAGGAAGTACGTGTAAAGGCACCTACCTCCTGGATCCAGCAGTCCTCGCCTTGCAGTCCTCCGCCATCCTCGCGGGGCAGGCTCGAAGGGCCGAATGGCCTACTCCTGCTCCTATATTTTTCTATGTTTCCATTAGTTGGCAGGTTTCACGAGGCGTGCAAAACCTGACCAGCTAAAGTTAAGTACAAAATGGAGGTTAAAGCAGAGGCTTCCAGCCTCATAATATTCAAATAGGCGACCGGCCTCCTGGCAGCGGATTAGCTGCCCCCCACCCACCCCACCCCCCCGGTCCCCACCTCCGTTAAGAACGGTAGTGGGTGGGTTGGTGGGAGGGGTTCAGGTTGGTAGTTGACAGAAAGTCAATGTCGGTCAGCGAGGACTAGGGTGATGGGTATACAGGACTTAGTGTGGAACAGGGTCCATGTGGCAATGTTTTGGATAAGTTGGAGTTTATGGAGAGTGGAGGATAGGAGACCAGCAAGGAAAGTGTTGGAATATTTGGATTAGCTTTATAACAGAAACATAGACAAGTTTAAAAGAACACAATAATGAAAGCAACAAACAAGAACACAAAAAAGGTGGACTAAAGAAATAGCTAAAGCACAAGCAACCAAGCAGAAATCTTCAATAGATGGAAAGAAAAAAAATATTAAAAATTCTAAATTTCCCATAGAGTTTACAAACACCAATAATAGCCACAGTGACAGGTGTGTGCAAAATTCCAAGTCTACCACCTTTTATTCCAACAATCTCTACCTTTGTGCCTTTTCCAGGACAAATATCAAGGCCCCAAAATTCCAATTGTGGCCAAGGCATAATTGGGGCGGATCTCTGGTTGAGGTACCAGAAACTGTGGCTAAACCCTGAGGATTCCACCTCATTTGCACCCTTACGTTACTATAATTTCATATTAGACTGCTGGAATCGTCATTGTAACTATGCAGCTTCTAGTAAAGTAAACAGGCTATTTCCTACAATTTGTATTATCCACGCAATCTTCATTCACATGGATATATAAGTAGTTCACTGTACTGGGTCTATGTTCCTATATTAATGATATATTCCATTACAACTGATGAACTAAGTGGGTTAATGGAGTTCAGGATTGCACACATGTGCCAAAGAAATGAAGTCACTCTATAAACAGCTATAACACAATAAATTGGGATGTTGATTAAACTAGTTTCTTTGATCTACCATGGTAATAAGCCAGGACAGTGGATTGTGTAGGAGTCAGTATCTTTAGAATTAAATTATTGAAGGCCTGCCAGATATTTGGCATGCATATAACTGATATTGGAGCTCCAAGTGCTAGATGTTGAATTCACATGTGTTTAATGTAAAGGACCAGGGCAGTGGATTATTTCCTGTTATCCAGTGCAAGAATTCATACATAATGCATGTCATGTGCATATTGTTCAGAGACATATGGGGGAATTTTAACCCCTAAGGATGAGAGGACGAGGGTGGGAGGAGGGGTTTAAATTTTAAAAACTTGAAACCTGACACTAACCCACTGCTGACGCGCCTATTTCCAGTTTAACCGGGACGGGTTGGGGGTCGGGCAAGTAACCCGCTCGAGAGGCGGGTCAGGAATTATAATATTTAAATGAGGCTGCGTACCTCATATTTTAGCAGCCTGGTGGATTTAATGGCTGCAGCCTGGGTTTCCCAGGGCTCGGAAAACAAGGCAGTTGAAGGGAGGTGAGAGTAACAACAACAACAACTTGCATTTATATAATGCCTTTAACAAAGTAACACGTCCCAACATGCTTCACAAGAGCATTATCAAACAAATTTGACACTGAATCACATAAGGAGATATTAGGACAGATGGCTAAAAGCTTGGTTGAAGAGGTAGTTTTAAGGAGCGTCTTAAAAAAGGAGAGACAGGTAGAGAGGGTGAGAGGTTTAGGGAGGGAATTCCAGAGCTTAGGGCCTAAGCAGCTGAAAGCATGGCGCCAATGGTGGAGCAATTAAAAAAGGGAATGCAAGAGGCCAGAATTGGAGGAGCGCGGGGATCTCAGAGGGAAGAAAGAGGGATGAGTTCCTGCAGGCAGATTTTAGGGAGCTAGGAAAGAGATTAAAAAGCAGGACCTCACAGTTAATATTCTCCAGATTACTCCTGGTGCCACAAGCTAGTGAGTATAGAAATAGGAAGATAGAGCAGATGAATACGTGGCTGGAGAGATGGTGCAGGAGGGAGGACTTTAGATTCCTGGGACATTGGGACCGGTTCTGGGGGAGATGGCACTGTACAGGCCGACGGGTTGCACCTCAACAGACCCATGACCAATATTCTCGTGGGGTGGGGGGGGGGGGTTCTAGTGCTGTTGGGGAGGGTTTAAACTAATTTAGCAGGGGGTTGGACACCAGGATGTAGCATTAGAAAGGAGAAGCAAGGTGCACAAAGGATTGGGAGAGACAGATAGCACTAGAGTAAGAAATAGTACGGTATTAGGTGGGGTCAGACTAAGAGAGAATACAAGACGTTTTAAGGTAGGTTTACATTGCATTTGTGTAAATGCACAAAGTGTGGTAAATAAGTTTGGTGAGCTGCAGGTGCAAATAGCCACATGGAAAAATTATGTCTTGGCGATAACGGAGACCTGGCTCAAAAAAGGGTAGGTTTGGATACTAAATATTCCTGGAATGAGGTGTTCAGGAAAGATAGGGAAGAAAAGAAAGGAGGTGGGATGGCAGTATTGATTAAGGCGAATGTTACAGTGCTGGAGAGAGAGGATGTCCTGGAGGGGTCAAGGACAGAATCTCTTTGGTTAGAGTTAAGAAACAATAGAGGTGCCATTACACTACTAGGTGTGGTGTGGAGTTGCCGGTGTTGGACTGGGGTGGACAAATGTAAGAAGTCACACAACACCAGGTTATAGTACAACAGTTTTATTTGAAATCACAAGCTTTCGGAGTGCTGCTCCTTTGTCAGGTGAAGTGGAGAGATGCATAAAGACACAACTTATATAGTCAGAGAATAATGCCAGATGATTACAGGTAATCTTTCTAACTGCCATTTATCACACCTCGGCAGAGAGATAATCACAGCAATCAAAGGTGTGAATGGTGTCCAAACAGGTTAGTCAGGAAAACATTATTCTCTGACTATATAAGCTGTGTCTTTATGCACCTCTCCACTTCACCTGATGAAGGAGCAGCGCTCCGAAAGCTTGTGATTTCAAATAAAACTGTTGGACTTTAACCTGGTGTTGTGTGACTTCTTACTACTAGGTGTATTCTATAGGCCACCAACTAGTGGGAAGGGTGTAGAGGAGCACATTTGCAAGGAAATTACAGAGAGGTGCAAGAACTATCGAGACCTTGGAGGGAGTTCAGTGTAGATTTACCAGAATGATACCTGGACTTCAAGGGTTAAGTTACGAGAAGGGATTACATAAATTAGCATTGTATTCCCTAGAATTTAGAAGGTTAAAGGGTGATCTGATCGAAATTTTCAAGCAATTAAGGGGAACAGATAGGGTAGATAGAGAGAAACTATTTCCACTGGTTGGGGATTCTAGGACTAGGGGCCATAGTCTAAAAATTAGACCCAGATCTTTCAGGAGTGAAATTAGGAAACACTTCTACACACAAAGGATGATAGAAGTTTGGAACTTTCTTCCGCAAATGGCAATTGATGTTAGACCAATTGTTAATTTTAAATCTGAGATTGATAGATTTTTGTTAACCAAAGGTATTAAGGGATATGGGCCAAAGGCATGTATATGGAGTTAGGTTGCAGATCAGCCATGATCTCATTGACTAGTGGAATAGACTCGAGGGGCTGAATGGCCTACTCCTGTTCCTATGCTCCTCTGTTCCGATGTTCCTTCTGGGCCTCCTTACAAAAGTTTTGGTGTTGAACCAATTTTCGGGCTATTGTTTTGGTTCCAAACTCAAAGGTGATCCTGTTTCTATCTCAGACTTGTTTGAACCTGATACTTCAGTTACTGAAGTCGGAACTGAGTCAAACTCATGTGTGAGTTCATGATCAAGTGGTTCACGATCATGTCTTGGTTCATCTCTAGCAGAGATCATTTGATCTACATGAACACTTTGGATTTTGTCACCAATTTGAACCAAATATCTCTTGGTTCCACTAACCTCTACTATGGTTCCTGCATCCCGCTTGCGTGAACTCGGCTTAACAGGGGGACTTAGAACACGGACACACTTGTTTTGTTTGAAACTGCGTTCTTTCTGATTGATGCCACTTTTTTGTTTTATTCGATTATGGGATGTAGGCATCGCTGGCAAGGTCAGCATTTACTGCCCATCCCTAATTGCCCTTGAGAAGGTGGTGGTGAGCCACCTTCTTGAACCGCTGCAGTCCATGTGGTGAAGGTACTCCCACAATGCTGTTAGGGAAGGAGTTCCAGGATTTTGACCCAGCGACGATAAAGGATCGGCGAATTACTTCTAAGTCAGGATGGTGTGTGACTTGGAGGGGAACTTGGAGGTGGTGGTGTTCCCATGTGCCTGCTGCCCTTGTCCTTCTAGGTGGAAGAGATTGTGGGTTTGGGAGGTGCTGCCGAAGATGCCTTGTGAGTTGCTGCAGTGCATCTTGTAGATGGTACACACTGCAGCCACGGTACGCCGGTGGTGGAGGGAGTGAATGTTTAAGGTGGTAGATGAGGTGCCAATCAAGCAGGCTGCTTTGTCCTGGATGGTGTTGAGCTTCTTGAGTGTTGTTGGAGCTGCACTCATCCAGGCAAGTGGAGAGTATTCCATCACACTCCACTTGTGCCTTCTAGATGGTGGAAAGTCTTTGGGGAGTCAAGCAGTGAGACACTCGCTGCAGAATACCTAGCCTCTGGCCTGCTCTTGTTGGCACAGTATTTATGTGGCTGGACCAGTTAAGTTTCTGGTCAATGGATTCAGCGATGGTAATTCCATTGAATGTCAAGGGGAGGTGGTTAGACTCTTGCTTGTTGGAGATAATCATTGCCTGGCACTTCTGTGGCGCGAATGTTACCTGCCACTTACAAGCCCAAGCCTGAACGTTGTCCAGGTCTTGTTGCATGTGGGCACTGACTGCTTCATTATCTGAGGAGTTGCGAATGGAACTGAGCACTGTGCAGTCATCAGCGAACATCCCCATTTCTGACCTTATGTTGGAGGGAAGGTCATTGATGAAGCAGCTGAAGATGTTTGGGCCTAGGACACTGCCCTAAGGAACTCCTGCAGCGATGTCCTGGGGCTGTGATGAGTGACCTTCAACCACCACAACCATCTTCCTTTGTGCTAGGTATGACTCTAGCCAGTGGAAAGTTTCCCCCTGATTTCCATTGACTTCAGTTTTACTAGGGCTTCTTGATGCCACACTCGGTCAAATGCTGCCTTGATGTCAAAGGCAGTCACTCTCACCTCACCTCTGGAATTCAGCTCCTTTGTCCATGTTTGGACCAAGGCTGTAATAAGGTCGGGAGCTGAGTGGTCTTGGCGGAACCCAAATTGGGCATCAGTAAGCAGGTTATTGGTGAGTAAGTACCGCTTGATAGCACTGTCGATGACACCTTCCATCACTTTGCTGATGATTGAGAGTAGACTGATGGGGTGGTAATTGGCCAGGTTGGATTTGTCCTGCTTTTTGTGGACAGGACATACCTGGGCAGTTTTCCACATTGTCGGATAGATGCCAGTGTTGTAGCTGTACTGGAACAGCTTGGCTAGAGGTGCGGCTAGTTCTGGAGCACGTCTTCAGCACGACAGCCGGGATTTTGTCAGAGCCCATAGCCTTTGATCTATCCAGTGCACTCAGCGATTTCTTGATATCACGAGGAGTGAATTGAATTGCCTGAAGACTGGCTTCTGTGATGGTGGGGACCTCAGGAGTAGGCCAATATGGATCATCCACTCGGCACTTCTGGCTGAAGATGGTTGCAAACGCTTCAGCCTTGTCTTTTGCACTCACGTGTTGGGCTCCACCATCATTGAGGATGGGGATATTCATGGAGCCTCCTCCTCCTGTTAGTTGTTTAATGGTCCACCACCATTGTCGACTGGATGTGGCAGGACTGCAGAGCTTTGATCTGATCCGTTGTTTGTGGGATCACTTAGCTCTGTCTATAGCATGTTGCTTCTGCTTTTTAGCATGCATGTAGTCCTGTGTTGCAACTTCCCCAGGTTGGCACCTCATTTTTAGGTACACCTGGTGCTGCTCCTCGCATGCTCTTCCACACTCCTTATTGAACCAGGGTTGGTCCCCTGGCTAGATGGTAATGGTAGAGTAAGGGATATGCCGGGCCATGAGGTTACAGATTGTGGTGGAATACATTTCTACTGCTGCTGAAGGCCCACAGCGCCTCATGGATGCCCAGTTTTGAGCTGCTAGGTCTGTTCTGAATCTATCCCATTTAGCATGGTGGTAGTACCACACAACACGATGGAGGGTGTCCTCAGTGTGAAGACGGGACTTTGTCTCCACAATGACTGTGCGGTGGTCACTGCTACCAATAATGTCATGGACAGATGCATCTGCGACAGGTAGATTGGTGAGGACGAGGTCAAATAGGTTTTTCCCCTCGTGTTGGTTCTCTCACCACCTGTCGCAGGCCCAGACTGGCAGTTATGTCCTTCAGGACTCGGCCAGCTCGGTCAGTAGTGGTGCTACCGAGCCACTCTTGGTGATGGACATTGAAGTCACCCACCCAGAGTATATTCTGTGCCCTTGCTAGTCTCAGTGCTTCTTCCAAGTCATGTTCAACATGGAGGAGTACTGATTCATCAGCTGAGGGAGGGCGGTAGGTGGTAATCAGCAGGAAGTTTCCTTGCCCATGCTTGACCTGAAACCATGAGACTTCATGGGGTCCGGAGTTAATGTTGAGGGCTACTCCTTCCCAACTGTATACCACTGTGCCGCCACCCCTGGTGGGTCTGTCCTGCCGGTGGGACATACCCAGGGATGGTGATGGAGGAGTTTGGGACATTGGCTGAAAGGTATGATTCTGTGAGTATGACTATGTCAGGCTATTGCTTGACTAGTCTGTGGGACAGCTCTCCCAATTTTGGCACAAGTCCGCAGATGTTAGTGAGGAGGACTTTGCAGGGTCGACTGGGCTGGGTGTGCCGGTGCCGAGGTCATGCCAGGTGGTCCATCTGGTTTCATTCTTATTGTGTTCCATAGCAGTTTGTTACAAGTGAGTGGTTTGCTCGTCCATTTCAGAGGGCAGTTAAGAGTCAACCACATTGCTTTGGGTCTGGAGTCACATATAGGCCAGACCAGGTAAGGACGGCAGATTTCCTTCCCTAAAGGACATTAGTGAACCAGATGAGTTTTTACAACAATCTGATAGTTTCATGGGTACCATTACTGATACTAGCTTTTTATTCCAGATTTATTTAATTAACTGGGATTTGAACACATGTCTCTGGATCATTAGCCCAGGCCCCTGGATCATCAGTCCAGGCCTTTGGTTTACTAGCCCAGTGACATTACCACTATGCTACCGTTCCCATTTTAAGACTTCTTTTAAGACCCTAGGGTGCAGGACATCAGTTCCAGGGGGCTTGTGCACCTTTAGTCTCTTTATTTTACCGAGTCCTTTTTCTCTAGTGACAGTGATTGTTTTAAATTCCCCCTGCTCCCTATAGCCCCTTGATTAACGATTATTGGAATTTTTTAGTGTCTTCTACCGTGAAGACCGATATAAAATATTTGTTCAAAGTCTCTGCCATTTCCCTGTTTCCTATTATTAATTCCCCAGTCTCATCCTCTAAGGGACCAATGTTTACTTTAGCTACTCTCTTCTTTTTTATACACCTGTAGAAGCTCTTACTGTCTGTTTTTATATTTCTTGCTAGTTTACTCTCATAATCTATCTTCTCTCTCTTTATTATTTTTTTAGCCATCCTTGGTTTCTAAAAATTTCCCAATCGTCTGGCCTACCACTAATCTTCGCAATATTGCATGCCTTTGTTTTCAATTTGATACCATCCTTTACTTCCTTAGTTAGCCACGGATGGTTCATCCTTTTCTTAGAGTCTTTACTTCTCACTTGAATATATCTTTGCTGAGATTTATGAAATAGCTTCTTAAATGTCTGCCACTGCTTATCTACCATCTTACCATTTAATCTATTTCCCCAGTCAACTTTAGCCAACTCTGCCTTCATACCTTTGTAATTGCCTTTATTTACATTCAGGACACTAGTTTGAGACCTAACTTTCTCACCCTCAAACTGAATTTGAAATTCTATCATGCTATGATCACTCTTTCCTAAAGGATCCTTTACTATGAGATCTTTAATTAATCTTGTCTCATTACACAGTACCAGATCTAAGGTAGCCTGCTTCCTGGTTGGTTCCACAATGTATTGTTCTAAGAAACCATCCTGAATATACTCTATGAACTCTTCCTCAAGGCTACCTTGGCCAATTTATTTCTCCAATCAATATGAAGATTAAAATCACCCATGATTATTGCAGTACCTTTCTTACAAGCCTTCATTATTTCTTGGTTTATATTCTGTCCTACAGTGTAACCACTGTTAGGGGGCCTGTAGACTACTCCCACCACTGACTTTGTTCACTTATTATTTTTTATTTCCACCCAAACTGATTCTATGGGCTGGATTTTGCCAATGGGGAGCTTTTGGAGGCGGGACTCCCACTTGTCGTGTTTTAGTCCCGCCCCCATCGACTTCGGGCCAACCCATGCTAGTTTCCCTTGATTGACCTTGTTAAGCCCGCCAAGTGGGCATAGCAGGCCAATTTAGAAAGTATTGACTTTCTGAATGCGGCGCTGTATGAATAGCTGACGCGTCCCTACGGGGACTAAGCATTCCATTGTAATTGTACTTGTACTGGTTACATATGGCAAATAAAATTGAATTGAATTGAATTGAATTAAGGGGAAGCCGGTTGCAGAGAACGTCAGCTGTGTGAAGCTATCAAAACTGCCATTCTCTGTAGTTTGATGAGTTCTTGAATTCAAGACTCATCAAACCCCTTTGTTTAGCAGAAATTACATAAGAAGTAGGAGCAGGAGTAGGCCATACGGCCCCTCGGGCCTGTTCCGCCATTCAATAGGATCATGGCTGATCCGAACCTAGACTCACGTCCACTTCCCTGCCCGCTCCCCGTAACCCCTAATTCCCTTATCAGCTAGGAAACTGTCCATCTCCGTTTTAAATTTATTTAATGTCGCAGCTTCCACAGCTCTCTGAGGTAGCAAATTCCATAGATTTACTACCCTCTGAGTGAAGAAGTTTCTCCTCATCTCAGTTTTGAAAGGGCAGCCCCTTATTCTAAGATTATGCCCCCTAGTTCTAGTCTCACCCATCAGTGGAAACATCCTCACCGCATCCACCCGATCAAGCCCCCTCACAATCTTATATGTTTCGATAAGATCGCCTCTCATTCTTCTGAATTCCAATGAGTAGAGGCCCAACCTACTCAACCTTTCCTCATAAGTCAACCCCCTCATCTCTGGAATCAACCGAGTGAACCTCCTCTGAACTGCCTCGAGAGCAGGTATATCCTTTCTTAAATATGGAAACCAAAACTGTACGCAGTATTCCAGGTGTGGCCTCACCAGTACCCTGTATAACTGCAGCAAGACTTCCCTGCTTTTATACTCCAACCCCCTTGCAATAAAAGCCAAGATTCCATTGGCTTTCCTGATCACCTGCTGTACCTGCAAACTAACCTTCTGTGTTTCATGCACCAGGACCCCCAGATCCCTTTGTACTGTAGCACTTTGCAGTTTCTTTCCATTTAGATAATAACTTGCTCTTTGATTTTTTCTCCCAAAGTGCATAACCTCACACTTTCCAACATTATATTCCATCTGCCAAATTTCTGCCCACTCACTTAGCCTGTCTATGTCCTTTTGCAGGTTTTGTTTGTCTTCCTCACTCACTGCTTTTCCTCCCATCTTTGTATCGTCGGCAAACTTGGATACGTTGCACTCGGTCCCTTCCTCCAAATCGTTAATATAGATTGTAAAGAGTTGGGGTCCCAGCACTGATCCCTGCGGAACACCACTAGTCACTGATTGCCAACCCGAGAATGAACCATTTATCCCAACTCTCTGTTTTCTGTTAGATAGCCAATCTTCCACCCATGCCAGAATATTACCCGCAATCCCGTGATGTTTTATCTTGTGCAGTAATCTTTTGTGTGGCACCTTGTCAAATGCCTTTTGGAAGTCCAAATACACCACATCCACTGGTTCCCCTTTATCCACCCTGTTTGTTACGTCCTCAAAGAATTCGAGCAAATTTGTCAAACATGACTTCCCCTTCATAAAACCATGCTGACTCTGTCTGATTAAATTATGCTTATCCAAATGTCCTGTTACTGCTTCCCTAATAATGGACTGCAACATTTTACCAACCACACATGTTAGGCTAACTGGTCTATAGTTTCCAGCCTTTTGTCTACCTCCCTTTTTAAATAAGGGCGTTACATGAGCAGTTTTCCAATCTGCTGGGACCTTTCCTGAATCCAGGGAGTTTTGGAAAATTACCACTAATGCATCCACAATCCCTACCACTACTTCTCTCAAGTCCCTAGGATGTAAGCCATCAGGTCCAGGGGATTTATCCACCTTTAGTCCCATTATCCTACCGAGTACCACCTCCTTAGTGATTTTAATCGTGTTTAACTCCTCCCCCCTATAGCCCCCCGTTTGTCCAGTGTTGGGATATTTTTAGTGTCCTCTACTGTAAAGACTGATACAAAATATTTGTTCAGCGTCTTTGCCATCACCATGTTCCCCACCACTAATTTCCCAGCCTCGTCCTCTAAGGGACCAACATTCACTTTAGCCAACCTTTTTCTTTTTATAAAACTGTAGAAACTCTTGCTATCTGTTTTTATATTTTTTGCTAGTTTACTTTCATAATCTATCTTCCCTTTCTTAATTAATCTCTTAGTTATTCTTTGCTGGCTTTTAAATGCTTCCCAATCTTCTATCCTCTCACTAGATTTGGCTACTTTATATGCCCTTGTTTTCAGTCGGATACTATCCTTTATTACTTTACTTAGCCACGGATGGCTGTCTTTTCTTTTATGCCCCTTTTTCCTCAGTGGAATATAATTTTCTTGAAAGTTGTGAAATATCTCTTTGAATGTGCACCACTGCTCATGTACTGTCTTACACTTTAATCTATTTTCCCAGTCCACTTTAGTCAACTCTGCTCTCATACCTTCAGAGTCTCCTTTATTTAAGCTTAGTACGCTGGTTTGAGATCCAACTCTCTCACCCTCCAACTGAATTTGGAATTCAACCATGTTATGGTCACTCATTCCAAGGGGATCCTTTACTAGGACATTTTTTATTAATCCTGTCTCATTACACAGGACCAGATCTAAGATTGCCTGCCCCCTGGTTGGTTCAGTAACATACTGCTCAAGGAACCCATCCCTAATGCACTCTATGAACTCTTCCTCAAGGCTGCCCTGCCCAATTTGATTTGTCCAGTCAATATGAAAGTTAAAAACCCCATGATTATAGCTGTTCCCTTATTACAAGCCCCAACTATTTCCTGATTTATATTCTGACCAACAGATTTGCAACTGTTAGGAGCCCTATAGGCTATGCCGACTAGTGACTTTTTCCCCTTATTATTCCTTATTTCCACCCAAACTGTTTCACTATCCTGATCCTTTGACCCAATATCATTTCTCACTATTGCAGTGATTCCATCCTTTATTAACATAGCCACCCCATCTCCCTTTCCTTTCTGTCTGTCCTTCCTAATTGTCAAATACCCCTGGATGTTTAGTTCCCAGTCATGGTCACCTTGCAGCCATGTTTCTGTAATGGCCACCAGATCATACCCATGTGTATTTATTTGTACCGTCAACTCGTCTATTTTGTTACGAATGCTGCGTGCATTCAGATAAAGAACTTTTAAATATGTTTTGTGACAATTTATTCCTGCTTTTACCCCCTTTACTACTTTACCTTTATCTTTATACATTCTGTCCCTTTCTGACATGCTCTGGTTTTTAATTCCCCCACTGCTACCTTGCTCTATTGCCTTCTCCACTGACATTTTTATTTTTTGCTCTCTTGAAACCTCCCCCCCACTAATTAGTTTAAAGCCCTCTCTACAGCCCTAGTTATTTGATTCGCCAAGATTCTAGTCCCAGCACTAGCCAAGTGAAGCCCGTCCCAACGGAACAGCTCTCTCCTGTCCCAGTACAGGTGCCAGTGTCCCAAGAAGCAAAACCCATTTCTCCCACACCAGTCTTTGAGCCACGCATTTAACTCTCTGATTTTATTTACCCTAGCCAAATTTGCTCGTGGCTCAGGTAATAATCCAGACCCTAGTGGTTCTGTTTTTTAATTTGGCCCCTAGCTGCTCATACTCCCTCAGCAGAACCTCTTTCCTTGTCCTATCTATGTCATTGGTACCAACATGGACCACGACAACTGGATCCTCCCCCTCCCACTCCAAGTTTCTCTCCAGCCCAGAGGAGATGTCCTTAACCCTGGCACCGGGCAGGCAACACAGCCTTCGGGACTCTCGCTCTCGGCTGCAAAGAACCCTATCTATCCTCCTAATGATACTATCCCCTGCCACTACAACATTTTTTTTACTCCCCCCACTTGAATGGCCCCCCGTTGGAGAATGCAGCAGCCATCTGTCATCTCTGCCGCGGAGGTGCGAGACTCTCCGCATCCCCAACGATTGAAGCCTGCAGGAAGAAACAAAGGTAAGTAAACTTTTTCTAACACTTTCCACTTACCTCACATACTCACCTCTCCACACGTGCACCCATCACTTACCTTCTGACGTAAGAAAACTACTAGGCACTTGGTCAGAGTATTAAACAAGGCTTTAATCGACTGTTTCACAACATGGAAGTCTAGTTGTCCTTCACTAGTTCCTGTTTACAAAATGTTCCTGAGCAAGCTGGGCCCGTGCCCGAGTATTTATACTCTCCCTGGACAGCGCCACCAGCAGGCCGCCCAGTATATTTCATAAGTCCTTTCTACATAAATGGCACGATTTATGTCATCTTCACAGCGCACTTTTGCACTCCTCCGACCCCCGCAGACCCACTGCTCACCTCGGTGACCCTTGCAGGGTTCGCATCCTTTGGGAAGCCCGCATTTGTGTGGGTAAAATTGGGATAATCCTCTTATCTGCCTGTTAACTACCTGTTAACAGACAGTTAAGTGGCTGTAATCCCCTTCCCATCTCCAAGGAGACGGGACCCGGCATGGGACGGCTACCCACCTCCTGGCAAGATGGCACGGAGGTGGGTTATGGGTGCGATGGGCACCCGCCCCCAGATTCTGACATTTTCCCGGCAGTCCCGCCTCCATACCTGCCTCCCCAGGACTGGCAAGATCGCGCCCTACATCTTGATCTTCTAAGCCAGTATCATTTCTCACTACTGCACTTGTAATGTCCGTGTGTAATTGAGACACGGACTGCAGAAGTTGGTTATAACAGGTGTTTACTGAATGGAGACAAAACTGGAACTACTATACAAAGTTACTACACAGGCTTATATACAGGGGTGGTCACTACTGGTACTGCAGTATACAGGGGCTGCAGAATATAGTTCCTTCTTCAAGCTGCAGACACAACAATTCCTCCCCTTTTAGCTAAACAGTACATAACATTCAATTAATAATTAATTAACATATTTACAATTACAGTTGCTATATACATTAGCTGAAGTTAATCAATTATAAATTCAGTCTTTGAGGAGGCTTCCTGATTCTGTCCGGATAACGCCTCTTTGGGGTATCAGGTTCTTCTGGCAAAGTTGATTCGGGATCAACATCGTTGTTTGGTTCGTCTGTTTCCAATATCACCAATTCTGAGGTAGATGCAATTGGTACTTCGGTTTCATCACCAGGTGTATAGGATCATGGTGTAGTTTGACGTTTTCCAGTGACTCTAGAGTCTGGTCAGCATG
Organism: Somniosus microcephalus; assembly: GCF_052327205.1. Lineage (NCBI taxonomy): Eukaryota > Metazoa > Chordata > Chondrichthyes > Squaliformes > Somniosidae > Somniosus > Somniosus microcephalus. Next base: position 139,488,716 of record NC_140988.1, on the reverse strand, counting down.
GCGTCTTACAATGCTCTCTCCAACGTCCACGGTATACATTAGAGGTCCTTGCTGTGTGCAGATCGTTCCTGGCTGCCATTTCTCTGTGCGGTAGTCCCGGGCCAAAACTGGTTGACCTATCTTGAAACTTCTGGTTGGCCTTTCATTCATATTCTGAAACTGCCTGTTCTCCACATCTCTTCTGATGTTTGGCTTAACCAAATCCAAGCAGCATCTAAGTCTTCGATTGAAGAACATCATGGCTGGAGTTTGGTTGGTAACCGCATGTGTCGCATTCCGGTAGGCAAACAAAAAGTTATCCACCTTGTGTTGTAAGGGTATGTCTTCATTACACATTGCCTTGATAGCCTTCTTGAATGTTTGAACGAACCTCTCAGCCAATCCATTGGTGGCTGGATGATATGGGGAGGATGTGTAATGCTTAACACCATTGTTCTTTCAGAACCTCCGGAACTCTTCAGACACAAACTGTGGTCCATTGTCGGAGCAAATCTGCTCAGGCAGCCCATTTCTGGCGAATATGGTTCGTAAGACTGTGATAGTTTTTTCTGTGGTGGTTGAGGACATTTTTATTACCTCTGGCCACTTTGAATGTGCATCCACCGCAATTAAAAATATCGAGTCCATAAATGGACCAGCAAAATCAATGTGTACCCTTTGCCATGGGGATGAGGGCCACTCCCATGGATGTAGAGGGGCTTGTGGTGGGGCGTTTTGGACCTTCTGGCATCCTGTACAGCTCTTGCTCATCTCTTCGATTTCTCTATCGATTCCCGGCCACCACACAAACGCTCTGGCTAAGTTCTTCATTTTTACCCCTCCCAGATGACCCTCATGAAGCTCATTGAGCACTCTATCCTTCAATTTGGGTGGAATTACTACTCTGGATCCACACATCAAGGTTCCTCGGCACACTGACAGCTGTTCTCTTCTCGGCGAGAATGCTGGCAACAGTGGTTCGCCATGTGCTGGCCATCCCTTCACCGTTAAATCATAGACCCTGGAGAGTGTCGGGTCATTTCGTGTTTCCTTTTCTATGTTTGCATTCGTCACAGGTAGACATTCGACTATGGTCGAGTGGAATATCTCCAAAGGATCCACTGCAGGTGCTTCTTCCACCGTCGGCAACGGTAGGCGCGACAATCCATCAGCATTCCCATGCTGTTTAGTTCCTTTGTACTTGATGTCATATTGGTGTGCCCCTAGGAAAAGGGACCACCTCTGTAGCCGTTGTGCTGTCATTATCGGGACGCCCTTCTTAGAGTTGAAAATGGAGACAAGAGGTTGATGATCAGTTAGTAGAGTAAATTTCTGTCTTTGCAGGTAGTGATTGAACTTCTTCACCCCCCACACCAGGCTGAGGGCCTCTCTGTCAATCTGGGTGTAGTTACGCTCGGCTGCAGTTAACGAGCGTGACGCAAAAGCTATCGGCCTCTCTGAACCATTAAGGGATTTATGTGACAGTACCGCTCCAACGCCGTAGGGAGACGCATCACACGCCAGTCTTATTGGTAGTGATGGGTTGTAGTGAGCCAATACTTCTCTTGAAGTGATCAGGCCTTTACACTTCTGAAAGGCCCGCTTACATTCATCGCTCCATTTCCATGCTACTCCAGTTTGTAGCTGGGCATTCAGTGGGTGCAGAATTGTGGACAAATTCGGCAAAAACTTATGGTAGTAATTCACCAATCCGAGGAATGACCTCAGTTGCGACACATTTTCAGGCGCTGGAGCCTTAACTACCGCTTCAATTTTGTCAGGGGACTTATGTAACCCCTCTTCATCAATCACGTGGCCACAATACGATATTTGTTTCTTAAAAAACTCGCACTTGGGGCGATTGGCTCGTAGCCCATGTTCTCTTAGTCTAGTGAGCACCTGCTCTAGGTTGGCAAGGTGTTCACTGTCATTTTCACCTGTCACTAGGATGTCGTCCAAGTAACACTGAGTCCCCGGAATCCCTTGCAGGACTTGTTCCATCGCTCTTTGCCATATCGCCGGAGCCGATGCTACTCCGAATACCAGTCGATTATACTGGTAAAGACCTTTGTGAGTGTTTATCGTGAGATATTTCCAAGAGGATTCTTCAACCTCCATCTGCAAATATGCTTGCGCTAGGTCAATTTTTGTAAAACGTTTCCCTCCAGATAGTGAGGTGAAAATATCTTCTATCCTCGGAAGAGGATACTGTACTGTGTGAAGGACTGGGTTCACAGTCACCTTGAAGACCCCACAGATGCGAACCTTCCTTGGCTCCTCAGACTTATTGTTTAAAGTTTTCTTCATGACAGGAACGATGGGTGTCGCCCACTCGCTCCAGTCTACCTTAGATAACACACCTACATTCTCCAGATTCTCCAGCTCTGCCTCGACGGCTGGGCGAATTGCATACGGTACCGGTCTTGCTTTGAAAAACTTGGGAATTGCATTCTCTTCTATTTTTATCGAGGCTGTTACGCCTTTAAGAGGTCCCAGTCCTTGTTGAAATACCTCTTTAGCGTCAGCTAAGATTTTTGACAATCGTCCAGGTGTGACATCGTCATCCTTTTTACCAGCCACAGTCAGTGCCTGAATGGAGTGCCAGTCTAAACTTATCTTTCTGATCCATTCACATCCCAATAACAGTGGTCCACCATCTTGCAATATGTACAGATACAATTTCTGTATTTCCTTGCCGTTGTATTCGACAGGCACCCTCATTTTCCCTCTGGGGTATACTTTCTGCCCCGTATATGTCTTCAAGACAATGGATGTGTCTTTCAAGGGTATGTGTGAGAATAGCCACTCATAGTCTCGTCGATTCATGACGGTCAGGGCTGATCCTGTATCCAATTCCATTTTGACTTGGGACCCTGCTATCGTAAGGGTGACCCAAATGGTTCAGTGATCCTCTTTTGCGATTATGTTGTGTAGTTTGAGACAGCTTAGTCTCTTGTTCCCGGATTCACTATCACTCTTCTGGTCTTCGGAACTACTGTCCGTCATCTTTTGTACTTTCCTGTACTGTTCCTTAGTAGTCTTTTTGTTGTCGTTAGTCTTCTTCCCGGACCTGCAAACTCATGCAATGTGTCCCATCTTTCCGCATTGCCTGCATGTTTTGTCCTTGGACCAGCAGTCCTTCTGGTCATGGGTTGTTCTGCCGCAGCGATAACATTTTTCAAATCCCCGTGTCATTTCATGGGTGCCGTATTCCTGTGGCTTTTGCTGTATTTCCGCAGCTCCCCTTGCTGCTGCTTTGTACGATACTGCCATGCTGAAAGCCTTATCTAATGTCATATCTTTCTCTGAGAGTAACCTCTTCTGGGTTCCTTCACTCAGGAGTCCACAGACAAATTTGTCCCGTATGGTATCTGCCAGTCCTACTCCGAACTGGCAGTGCTTTGATAGCTTGCGTAGTTCCGTAAGGTAATCAGCATTGCTCTCATCTTTATGCTGATTTCTCTTGTGGAATTTAAATCTTTCTGCTATCAGCAGCGGTGTAGGATTTAGGTGTTCCTGTAGGATATCAACAATTTCGTTAAAACTCTTCACCATCGGTTTGGCTGGAGTGATCAGGTTCCGCAATAGGCCGTACGTTCTTGCGCCCATTAAGTTTAGTGGTACCGATGCCTTTTTCTCATCGGCTACTTCATTTGCCTTGCAATATACTTCGACTCTTTCCACATACGTGGTCCAGTCTTCTATTGCATTATCGAAGGCAGTGATATTGCCAGTCTTCGGCATCTTGGAGATCTAAGATGGTGCCTCCCGCGCTTTGCCTTCTTCCCCGATTGAACAAAATGGCGCCTCCCGCGCTTTGCCTTCTTCCCCGCTGGATTAAGATGGTGCCTCCCGAGCTTTCTGCCTTTTTCCGCTGCTGCCAGCGCTGTTGCTGGCGTTTTTATGCCTTGATGGCAACGCCCTTTGGTCTTCACGCGCTTCCCCCTGCGCTGCTGCCAACACCGCTCTCCGCGGTCCCCGTGGCAAACTGCAGCTCCTCGCGGCTTTCTACGCTTCTAATTTCTTTTTCTTTTATTTTAATTACTGTTCCCATCGTCAGAGCAGACCCTATGGGACACTTCCCTCCCTCTTCTCGGGTCTGTACGCTGCCCGGCTTCGTAGCACCGGCCGCGCCCTGTGTGCTCCACCCTCTCTCTCTCTCTCCTCTTCCCGACAATGCTGCTCGGCCCCGTTGAAAAGCCACCCGATCGAGCTCTAGCCCGCCGCAGCCCAGGAAGGATCAGTGTACTACCTGCCACCAGCCCGATTAGCTGGAACACCATAGGCTGGATAACGAAGCCCAGCTCTTGACAGCCTCTCCTGCAAATCTTCGAATACGATGAATCAGAGGGCGGTTGCCCACGGTCGACGCCCGTTTCTTCTGTTTGTTTGTTTTTCTTTTTGGATTTCTTCCTTCTGGCTTCGACCTCTAATAACTTCGCTTCAGGGATGGATCCCCGTGAGGTGGTGCAGAACTGTAGGTAAGTTCGGATCTGTTCGTCGCCAATGTAATGTCCGTGTGTAATTGAGACACGGACTGCAGAAGTTGGTTATAACAGGTGTTTACTGAATGGAGACAAAACCGGAACTACTATACAAAGTTACTACACAGGCTTATATACAGGGGTGGTCACTACTGGTACTGCAGTATACAGGGGCTGCAGAATATAGTTCCTTCTTCAAGGTACATACACTACAGCACTGATCTGATCTTTTATTAACAGAGCTACCCCACCTCCTTTTCCTTTCTGCCTATCCTTCCGAAATGTCAAATACCCCAGAATATTCCATTCACAGCCTTGGTCACCTTGCAACCATGTCTCTGTAATGGCTATCAGATCATACCCATTTATTTCTATTTGCGCCGACAACTCATCTATCTTGTTACGAATGCTGCGTGCATTCAGATAAAGAGCTTTTAATTTTGTCTTTTTACCATTTTTCCCTACTCTGACCCCACTTTCTGATGCACTCTTATGTTTATATGCTCTGTCCCTGATATGCCTATCAATTAGTCCAATAAAAGGCGACGAGTTAAGAACGTAACTGAAGGTTTTTATTGGCTAAATAACAGAGCCCACCCTCGTGGGTGATCCGATCCAACAGGGAGGAATACTAGCCAGTCAGCTACCTTTATACCTGGGCAGGTAATGGGCGGAGTCGGAGGTGGTCAGCCCAGGTATAACAGTGCGACAAGAGGCGACCTCGTGTAGTGATGTGACAGTGAGAACAGTGAGAACAATATACAGTGATAACTATAACAGTGGTTTACCACATTCACCCCTTGTTTAGATTAGAGTCCGGCGGGGTGAAGTGTATTACCAGCTCTGGTATGTCAGTCTGTCCGGAGGCTTCGTTAGCCTCTCCGATCGTCGCAGCGGCGGTGTTACATTATCCGGTGTTAAAGCTGGTGTCTGCGTAGTCGGCAAAGGCTCGTGGGGTTCCGGCATGCCGTCTACCTCGGCTGGACTCGGGGGGTTGGGAGGGGGGGGTGAGGGTGCGAGGTCTCGTAAGGAGACAGTGTCCTCCCGTCCGTCTGGGTAAGCCACATAGGCGTACTGGGGGTTGGCGTGCAGGAGGTTCACCTTCTCGACCAGGGGGTCCGTTTTATGGGCCCTCACGTGCTTTCGCAGCAAGACGGGTCCCGGAGAGGTCAGCCAGGTTGGTAGGGTGGTTCCCGTAGTCGACTTCCTGGGGAAGACAAACATTCGAGCATGGGGGGTGGTGTTAATGGCAGTGCAAAGTAGTGACCGGATGGAGTGCAGCGCAATCGGGAGGACCTCTTGCCAGCGGGAGGTTGGGAGGCCCTTAGACTTTAAGGCTAAGAGGGTGGCCTTCCATACCGTCGCGTTCTCTCTTTCCACCTGGCCGTTCCCTCGGGGGTTGTAGCTGGTGGTCCTGCTTGCTGCAATACCCCTCTCCAATAGGAACTGACGGAGTTCCTCGCTCATGAAGGAGGCGCCCCGGTCACTATGTATATAGTTCGGGAACCCGAACAAGGCGAAGAGTTTGTTCAGGCATTTAATGACCGTGTTACTGGTCATGTCTGGGCAGGGGAAGGCAAAGGGGAAACGGGAGTACTCATCAACGATGTTGAGGAAGTACACATTACGGTCGGATGACGGTAGGGGCCCCTTGAAGTCGATGCTCAGACGCTCGAAGGGGCGGGTGGCCTTGATCAGGCTTGCTCTGTCCGGCTTATAGAAGTGCGGTTTGCACTCAGCACAGATCTGGCAGTTCCTGGTCATGGTCCTGACCTCCTCGATGGAGTATGGCAGGTTGCGGGCCTTAATGAAATGGTAGAGTCTGGTGACTCCGGGGTGGCAGAGGTCATTGTGGAGGGTCTGAAGTCTATCACTTTGCGCGCTGGCGCATGTAATGCGTGAAAGAGCATCAGGGGGGTCGTTCAGTTTACCGGGCCGGTACAAGATCTCATAATCATAGGTGGAAAGCTCGATTCTCCACCTCAAGATTTTGTCGTTCTTGATCTTGCCCCTCAGCTTGTTATTAAACATGAAGGCAACCGAGCGTTGGTCGGTGAGGAGGGTAAATCGTTTGCCTGCCAAGTACTGCCGTACTGCCTCCACAATTGCCTGGGCTTCCTTCTCGACCGACGAGTGTCGGGTCTCGGGGCCCTGTAGGGTCCTTGAGAAGAAGGCTACCGGCCTACCCTCCTGGTTAAGGGTAGCGGCTAGGGCGAAGTCGGATGCATCGCTCTCCACTTGGAAGGGGATTGACTCATCCACTGCGTGCATTGTGGCCTTGGCTATGTCTCCCTTAATGAGGGAGAAGGCCGCGCACGCCTTTTCCGTGAGGGGGAAGGATGTGGTTTTCAGGAGGGGTCTGGCTTTGTCCGCATAATTGGGTACCCATTGGGCATAGTAGGCGAAAAGCCCCAGGGTTCTCCTAAGTGCTTTTGGACAGTGGGGGAGGGGTAGCTCCATGAGGGGGCGCATTCTTTCGGGGTCGGGACCGATGACTCCATTCTCTACTACACAGCCAAGGATGGCAAGGCGCGCTGTGTTAAACACGCATTTCTCCTTATTGTAGGTGAGGTTCAGCCGTTGGGCCGTACGGAGGAATTTCTCCAGATTCACGTCATGGTCCTGCCGGTTGCGGCCGCAGATGGTGACGTTATCGAGATAGGGGAAAGTGGCCTGTAGTCCGTTCTGGTCAACCATCCGGTCCATCTCCCGTTGGAAAACCGAGACCCCGTTGGTGACACCAAAGGGGACCCTAAGGAATTGGTAGAGGCGGCCATTCGCCTCGAAGGCGGTGTACTGGCTGTCCTCCGGGCTGATGGGGAGTTGGTGGTAGGCCGACTTGAGGTCGATGGTCGAGAATACGCGGTATTGTGCAATCTCATTGACCATGTCCGATATGCGGGGGAGGGGGTATGCGTCCAGCTGGGTGTATCTGTTCATGGTCTGGCTGTAGTCGATAACCAGGCGATTTTTGTCGCCGGTCTTGACTACCACCACCTGGGCACGCCAGGGGCTGCTGCTCCCCTCAATAATGCCCTCTTTCAGGAGTCGCTGCACCTCAGAGCTAATGAAGGCTCTGTCCCCAGCGCTGTACCGCCTGCTCTTAGTAGCGACAGGTTTGCAGTCGGGGGTGAGGTTAGCGAACAGGGAAGGTGGCGGTACCTTGAGGGTGGATAGGCTGCAGGTGTTACGCGGTGGGCGGTTTAACTTTCGCTGGTTGTCGACTGTGAGTGGGGGGAGGGGTCCACCGTATGCTAGGGTTACACTTTGGAGGTGGGATTGGAAGTCCAGCCCTAGTATGACGGCAGCGCACAGCTGGGGGAGTACGAGGAGTTTAAAATTTTTATACTCTGTCCCTTTAACCGACAATGTCACGACACAGTAGCCGCTGATGTCTGTGGCGTGCGACCTCGATGCCATCGAGATGCGGCTGCGCGTTGGCAGGACGGGGAGGGAGTAGTGGCTCACCGTGTCTGGGTGGATGAAGCTCTCCGTGCTTCCGCTGTCGAACAGGCAGGTCGTGGCGTGGCCGTTGACTTTGATGTCCATCATTGAGCTGGCCAGGTGGTGCGGGCGGGCTTGATCCAGGGTCACGGAAGCTAGGGTGTAGATGAGCGCGTCGTTGTCATGACAAGATGGCGGCGAAGATGGCGGCCCCCATAGTTCACATGAGGCTCTGTTTAAATCGTTTGCCCCGCACAAAGATGGCCGCCCCTGCTGTTCCCATGAGGCTCTGCAGGCTTCGGCTGCCCCGCACAAAGATGGCCGCCCTTGGTTTTCCCATGAGGCTCTGCAGGCTTCGGCTGCCCCGCACAAAGATGGCCGCCCCTGGTTTTCCCATGAGGCTCTGCAGGCTTCGGCTGCCCCGCACAAAGATGGCCGCCCCCAGGGTTCGCATGAGGCACTGCTGGCTTCTGAGGATTTGCTTCTGCAGGCCTTGGAGAAGTGGCCTTTCTTGAGGCAGGTTTTGCAGGTCGAGTTTTTGGCTGGGCAGCGCGACCTCGGATGCTTCTCCTGGCCGCAAAAGAAGCAGCCAGCGGCCCGATCGGGGTTGCCTGATGTCGGGGCCGGTACCGGGGCTAGCGGGCCCGGTCGGATCCGTGATGCAGACGCTGAGGTAGGTCCCGGGGGCAGCGCTGTGAAGGGTGGTGGGGTGGGGGTCGGGCCCGAGTCCCAGGGTCGCGAATAGTACCTGGCAAACGCTTCCTGGTCTTGCTGGGTGGCCTCTAGGGTGAGGGCGAGGGCTTCGGCCTTGTCCAGGTCTATGTCCTTAGCTTCAAGCAGTCTTTGCCGTGTGTAGTCGGAACGTAGGCCTCTCACCAAGGCGTCGCGGACATTGTCTTCCATGTTCGCAGTAGCCGTCACCGCTTTAAAGTCACAGTTCCTGCCGAGTTGTCTCAGCGCTCGTGAAAATTCAGCTATCGATTCTCCTGGCTGTTGCTGGCGAGATCTTAAGAGATGCCTAGTGTACATGTAGTTTACCGGGCTCCGGTACTGCTGTTTCAGTAGGTTGATGGCGTCGTCGTACGTAGTCATGTCCTGGATGAGTGTATATACTCTCGGGCTCGCTTGGGCTTTCAGGACTCTTAGTTTGGATCTCTGAGGGACGACGGCTTCCTCCAGGTACGATTCGAAGCAGTCCAGCCAGTGTTTGAAGTCGTTGGCTGAGTTTGGTGCCTGTGGGTTTAGATCCAGGTATGGTGGTTTCAAGGCTTGCAGCCAAGCCGGCTGGTGTGGCCCGTTGTCTGGAGGCTGCTGTTGCTGTGCTGCTGGGTGAGCTCCTTGCTGTTGCTGTTCATTATCAGACATCTTTAAAATTTAGTCAATAAAATTGATATGCCTATCAATTAGTCCAATAAAAGGCGATGAGTTAAGAACGTAACTGAAGGTTTTTATTGGCTAAATAACAGAGCCCACCCTCGTGGGTGATCCGATCCAACAGGGAGGAATACTAGCCAGTCAGCTACCTTTATACCTGGGCAGGTAATGGGCGGAGTCGGAGGTGGTCAGCCCAGGTATAACAGTGCGACAAGAGGCGACCTCGTGTAGTGATGTGACAGTGAGAACAGTGAGAACAATATACAGTGATAACTATAACAGTGGTTTACCACAGTCCCTTCCTGTCACACTCTGGTTTTCATTACCCCGATCGCTGCCATGCACTATTGCCTTCTTCTTTCTCTTTGACTTTTTAAATTTCTGCTCACCTGAACCCTCCCCCCCACTATTTCGTTTAAAGCCCTATCTACAGCCCTAGTTATTCGATTCGTCAGGACACTAGTCCAAGTAGGGTTCAAGTAAAGCCCGTCCCAATGGAACAGCTCCCTCTTACCCCAGTACTGGTGCCAGTGCCCCATGAATCGAAACCCCTTTCTCCCACACCAATCTTTGAGCCACGCGTTCATCTCTCTGATCTTATTTACCCTATGCAAATTTGCTCATGTGTCAGGTAGTAATCCAGAGATTATTACCTTTGTGGTTCTGCTTTTTAATTGAGCCCCTAGCTGCTCATGCTCCCTCAGCAGAACCTCTTTCTTTGTCCTTCCTCTGTTATTGGTACCTACGTGGACCACATTGTGTTGAGTCGCTTCTTTGAAGCATCTACACTAAAAATATTTTTCCAATCTAGTTTTAAGTTTCTCAACCAGTCTTTGCCCATGAGAGTTGGCCTGTTGTTCTTGTAGCTCACTACAATAATAGGCTGCTTTACTGACTGGCCATTGTGTTGAACTGTAAATTCTATTTTTCCACATGTCTCTAGGATTTCCCCAGAGTAGGTTGTTAAATCTACAGTACTCTTTATAAGTGGTACTTAATTAAACTTACTCTCATCTGTGTCCTTACTTAATAGAGCTGTCCGCCGGCATGTCGATACATATATTGCTCGTTGATCAAAAGTTTTGTACAGAAGTCTTTCTCACGACTGCTAGCGTTGCTGCTAGTGGCATAGATACTGTAGATGCCTAGTTCTTCAACATCAGGTGTGTTCACTTCAATATTGTGAACTCCTCCCTTTTGTTGTCGCTGCTTTGCATTGCCACTAGAATGGTCCTTATTTCCTGCTTTAGATCTAGCTCTGCAAGCTGTTGAAATATGGATTTGCTTCTGGCAGTGAAAACACTTCACATTTCTGTATTGGCAGGACACTGAGGACTACAGTATAACACCCTACAATGTCTTACTCTGTAAACCTCTGTTTCAATAGATATCTTACAGATGGAATTCTAAGAAATGTTCTTCTTCTATCCCTCTAGGTGCCCAAGTGGAGTTGCATTTAGTACTCGATGACTGGCCTCAACCATACATCCCATTACACCCCACTCCTACAGGCTCAAGCACCAGCATCGATATAATCATTGTGGGGGATGGAGGGGGATGTGCAGTTAGTTAGTTTCAGGAAGAAGCACTTGTTGAAGAATAGAGAACAAACAAGCTCAATTAGAATTGGAGGAGCTACAACTTGCTAGTCCAAAGACCAGTTTGAGGTTTCCTTCCACTGCTAAACTTAGAGATTTGAACCTCACAGGGACTATCTACACTTGTAGTTTGATAGCTCATCATCAGCAGTTATTTTGAGAGTGCTACAGAGCAGTCCACAATCCACATCTGTGCAGTGCTATATGACTATCCAACCAAGCTGCAGACCACCATGAAGAATATGGCCATTCCATGACCCTTGGAAATGTAGCCCCTCCCCTAGGTCAGGTAAAAAGCTCAGACTAAAGCTTCCATCAGAAATGCTTTGATTCAGAGTTTTGAGCCCTTAGGCACTACAATATATCCCTTAGTGAAAATATATGTTGTGTGTCCGCTATTCTCTAAACTTGTGCTCCTTCTAAGTTGTTGTCCAATAAACGGAGAACTGTAGTGGATGGCACCTGGGCCTGTACGGATGGAGATGGGCCAAAAACTCCTTGTATGATGCCAGTGGATATATAGTGGTCTATCTCATCTGCAGTCAACATGCGGATTTTAACAACCTCATTCCTGCTCAGAAATCTGCCCCCACAAAGATCTGTGGGTGTGTTGAGGGAGTGTTTGGAATAGGGGATGGCAGGATGGCAGGAGTTGGCATGGATGTCAGGAATGTCAAGAAAACTCCATATCTGTCACACCCAGCCACCCTTCTCAAATTAGAATCATAGGCCTAGAAATAGGGTTGGGGCACCAAAGTGGCGCAAAAGTCGCCTGAGCGCAGGATTTAGCGCAACGATCGGAGTAATACCGATCGCCAGAAATTCAGTTTCAGTGCCGCTCGAGGGACACGGGGCGAGGCTCGAGGCGCTCCGCGTCCCTCTTAGTGTGCTGAAACTGATTATCGCAGCGCAACGTGCCGCAGCGCCACACGCTGCGGCACGGCACGCTGCGGTACTGCAGGCCTTCCTCCCACTGTTAAGGGGGAGGTGCCTGCAACAGCGCGATCCCCGCTCGCGAGTGCCGGCAAATGAGCCCGGCACCAAGGAGAAGTGCCGGGCTCTCGGGAAACAGCCGGCAATGCCGCGGGGGGGGAGGTGGTTAGGAGGCCGGGGACGGGGGTGCTGGCAGGCGGCCGCTGAAAAAGCGGCTGCCCCGCACCTCCACCTTAACTTGCGCAGCTGCCGGCACAGTAAGGCCCCGGGAACCTGGTGCGGGTAGCGAACGACGCAACTGCGCCGTTCGCTACCAAATATCGCGAACTGGGCACGAATGGGGCGCTGTGCACACTGATGACGTCATCGGTGGTGGCGCAGCGCAAATGCCTAATGCCACCATTAGCGCCCCTACTGAATATCGCGGGAGACGCAGCCAGTGGCGCTACAGCCACTGACTGCCTCTTTAGGCACTAACAGGTGGCGCTACTCACCCAATTTCTGCCCCATAGAATCATAGAAGAGTTACAGCACAGAAGGAGGCCATTTGGCCCGTTGAGCCCATGTTGGCTCTCTGCAAGAGCACTTCAGCTAGTTCCACTCCCCCGCCCTTTCCCCATAGCACTGCAAATTTTTTTCCTTCAGGTACTTATCCAATTCCCTTTTGAAAGCCTCGATTGAATCTATCTCCACCACACTTTCAGGCAGTGCAACCCATATCATAACCACTCGCTGAGTAAAAAAGATTTTCCTCATGTTGCCTTTGGTTCTTCTGTCGATCACCTTAAATCTGTGTCCTCTGGTTCTCGACCTTTCTACCAATGGGAACAGTTTCTCTCTATCTACTCTGTCTAGACCCCTCATGATTTTAAACACCTCTATCAGATTTCCTCTCAACCTTCTCTGCTCTATGGAGAACAACCCCAACTTCTCCAGTCCATCCACGTAACTGAAGTCCCTCATCCCTGGAACCATTCTTGTAAATCTTTTCTGCACCCTCTCTAAGGTCTTCACGTCCTTCCTAAAGTGCGGTGCCCAGAATTGGACACAATACTCCAGTTGAGGTCGAACCAGTGTTTTATAAAGGTTCATCATAACTTCCTTGCTTTTGTGCTCTATGGGCTGGATTTTCATTGAAGAGGTGGGTAGGAGGCTGGACTACAACTTTCGGGGTTGTAGTTCCGCCTCCATCGAGTTGTAGCCAACCCACGCGATTTTGACTTGATTGACCTTGTTCAGCCCGCCCAGCGGGCTCAGCAGGCCAATTAAGGGCCACCCGGCAACAAGTGATGTCACAGATTGATATTTCACCTGTCAAGAGCTTTTGACAGATGAAATATCAGCGTTTGACAGCTGTTTGAAGCTGTCAAACACTGACAATCTGTACTCTAAGTTAATTCCTTCCTCTCAGGATGATTTAGAGATCTCTCCAGAACAGAAAGCTGAATGCTGCAATTTTTGACAGATCGCAGCCATTCTGCTTTCTGTGCCGGTGAGATGAGGGACTCCCGAGACCTGAAGGAAGGAAGGCTGTAAAGGTAAGTAAAACTTATTTAAACACTTTACACACACCAAACACACTCACCTCTGCACTCATGCACACATCACTCACCTGAACACCGGACATCTCGACCTCTCCAAGCCCTTCAGCCCGATGGCTCGCCTCGCTAACTGGGCGTGGTTTGGAGCTGTTGGGAATCCCACACTTCAAGAATGAAAATAGGGATTAGGCTAAAAACTGCCTGTTAACTACCTGTTAACAGGCAGTTAATTGGCACTAATCCCCTTCCCGCCTTGGGGAGGCGGGCCCCAGTGCGGGTCGGGTACCCGCCTCCTTTGAAACTGGCATGGAGGCGGGTTGGGGGCGGGATGGGTTCGTGCCCCCCGATTTCTGGATTTTAACCCCCACATGCCTCCAATCCTGCCTCCATGGCCCAATGAAAATTCTGCCCATAATATGCCTCTCTTTATGAAGTCTAGGCTCCTGTAAGCTTTTTTAACTGCTTTCTCAACCTGCCTTGCCACCTTCAACGATTTGTGCACATATACCCCCAGGTTTCTCTGTTCCTGCACCCCCTTTAGAATTGTATCCTTTAGTTTATGTTGCCTCTCCTCGCTCTTCCTACCAAAATGTATCACTTTGCACTTTTCTGCATTAAACTTCATCTGCCACATGTCCGCCCATTCCAACAGCCTGCCTATGACTTCTTGAAGTCTATCACTATCCTCCTCACTGTTCACTATACTTCCAAGTTTTGTGTCATCTGCAAATTTTGAAATTGTGCCCTGTACATCCAAGTCCAAATCATTAACATATATCAAGAAAAGCATTGGTGCTAGTACCGACCCATGGGGAACACCACTCTATACGTTCCTCCAGTCTGAAAAACAACCGTTCACCACTGCTCTCTGTTTCCTGCCACTTAACCAATTTCGTATCCATGCTGCCACTGTCCCTTTTATTCCATGGGCTTCAACTTTGCTGACAAGCCTATTATGTGACACTTTATCAAACGCCTTTTGGAAGTCCATGTGCACCACATCAACCGCATTGCCCTCATCAACCCTCTCTGTTACCTCATCAAAAAAACTCGATGAAGTTAGTTAAACACAATTTTCCTTTACCAAATATGTGCTGGCTTTCCTTAATTAATCCATACTTGTGCAAGTGACTGTTAATTTTGTCCCTGATTTGATTATCGTTTCTAAAAACTTCCCCACTACTGAGGTTAAACTGACTGGTCTGTAATTGCTGGGTTTATCCTTGCACTCTTTTTTGAACAAGGATGTAACATTTGCAATTCTCCAGTCCTCTGGCACCACCCCCATATCTAAGGAAGATTGGAAGATTATGGCCAGTACCTCTGCGATTTCCACCCTTACCTCCCTCAGCATCCTATGATGCATCCCATCCAGTCCTGGTGACTTATGTACTTTAAGTAAAGCCAGCATTTCTAGTACCTCCTCTTTATCAATTTTTATCCCATCCAGTATTTCAACTGCCTCCTATTTCACTATGACTTTGGCAGCATCTTCTTCCTTGGTAAAAACAAATGCAAATTATTCATTTAGTACCTTAGCCATGCCCTCTGCCTCCACGCATAGGTCTCCTTTTTGGTACCTAATCATCCCCAACCCTCCTCTTAATACCTGTTTATTATTTATATGCCTATACAAGACTTTTGTATTCCCTTATAGCTGCCAGTCTATTCTCATACTCTCTCTTTGCTCCACTTATTTCCTTTTTCACTTCCCTTCTGAACTTTCTATATTCAGCCTGGTTCTCACTTATATTCTCAACCTGACATCTGGCATACACCCCCTTTTTCTGCTTCATCTTACTCTCTATCTCTTTTGTCACCAGGGAACTCTGACTTTGGTTGCCTTACCGTTCCCCCTCCTGGGAATATAACTCAACAGTACCCGAACCATCTCTTCCTTAAAGACAACCCATTGTTCGATTACAGGTTTGCCTGCCAATCTTTGATTCCAATTTCCCCGGGCCAGATCTGTTCTCAACCCACTAAAATTGGCCATCCTCCAATTAATTATTTTTACTCTAGATTGCTCCCTGTCCTTTTCCATAGCTAACGTAAATCTTATGATATTGTGATCATGGTTTCCTAAGTGTTCACCTACTGACACTTGCTCCACTTGACCCATCTCATTCCCAAGAACCAGATCCAGCAATGTCTCCTTCCTCATTGGGCCTGGAAACGTACTGATCAAGAAAGTTCTCCTGAACACACTTCAGCAATTCTTCCCCCTCCCTGTCCTTTACACTATTACTATCCCAGTCTATATTAGGATAATTGAAGTCCCCCGTTATCACTATGCTATAGTTCTTGCACCTCACTGTAATTTCACTGCAAATTTGCTCCACTATATCCTTCCCACGAGTTGGTGGCCTATAGAGCACACCTAGCATTGTAATGGCACCTCTATTGTTTCTTAACTCTAACCAAATAGATTCTGTCCTTGAACCCTCCAGGACATCCTCTCTCTCCAGCACTGTAATATTCTCCTTAATCAATACTGCCACCCCACCTCCTTTCTTTCCTTCCCTATCTTTCCTGAACAGCTTATAACCAGGAATATTTAGTACCCAATCCTGCCCTTTTTTGAGCCAGGTCTCCGTTATCGCAGAACATCATATTCCCATGTGGCTATTTGCACCTGCAGCTCACCAACCTTATTCACCACGCTTTGTGCGTTTACACACGTGCACTGTAAACCTATCTTAGACCTTCTTGTATTCTCTCTTAGTCTGACCCCACCTAATGCCATACTATTTCTTACTCTAGTGCCATTTGTCTCTCCCAATCATTTGCTCACCTTGTTTCTCCTTTCTAATGCTATATCCTGGCATCCATTCCCCTGCAAAATTAGTTTAAGCCCTTCCCAACAGCATGAGCAAACCCCCCTGCGAGGATATTGGTCCTGGCTCTGTTGAGGTGCAACCTGTCTGACTTGTACAGGTCCCACCTCCCCCAGAACCGGTCCCAATGTCCCAGAAATCTGAAGCCCTCCCTCCTGCACCATCTCTGCAGCCACACATTCATCTGCTCTATCCTCCTATTTCTATACTCACTAGCTCATGACACTGGGAGTAATCCGGAGATTACTACCTTTGAGGTCCTGCTTTTAATCTCTTTCCTAGCTCCCTAAAATCTGCCTGCAAGACCTCATCCCTCTTTCTATCTATGTCATTGATCCCGATATGGACCACGACCTCTGGCTGATCACCCTCCCCCCTCAGAATGCTCTGCAGCAATAATAAAAACAAAAATAAAACAATTGGCATAAAGCTTCAAGAGAATTTATAGCCGTGAAAAAATCTTTAAAAAAATAAAACATTTGGGCCAGAAATTACCTCAAACTCACAAAAATAAGTTTCTTTGTGATCATTTAAAACTACTTGCCTGGAATGCTGATGGTCTGGCAGCCCTAGATGCCAAGATTCAGTGGGCATTAATTTCTGTCTCCTAAAGGGAGGAAAGTCATGTGGGAGGCTTCATAACAGTGCTTTGTGTCATTTAAATATTAAAATGGATGTTTCTGCCTATTCCAAATGCAAGCTATGATCACCATCTGCCTTCCATCCAGCTGGAAATGGGCGCCATGTACCACTGCAGTGATGTTACAGGCTCCTCCCATCTTCCTCATTAGAATAGTTCAGAGACAGGTGCTAATGGAGTGTTCTGATGAAGAGAATCATCCCACAATGCTGGTTCAGACCCCAGACCAAATTTGAGCAAAACCACAGGAGATCAATTGGTTATAATTTTAAGCATGATCATTTTATTATAGAATGGAACCATAATAGTATGATTCACTGGTAATAGTATATTGAACTTTCTTGATCCAAATATACATGCTGAACTCAATTGCGCTCAAAAAGTTCAATCTTTAATTTGAATAGGCAACCAACCTTGAACATTAATGATGTATTTTAATGGAAAATGTTTGGAAATCAATAATCACAATTTGATTTACCACAGCCCTAAGCTAATTCTATTAGACAAGTCATTTCTGAGTGTAGTGCCAGCATTAATCACTGCTGTGAACATCTTTACAGATGATAAACACATTGCAACTCAATAGCTGGTATAACAAGGTTTATAGTCCAGTGTAGTGAAGACAGCCCACAGGGGCAGAGAATTCCAAAGATTCACAACACTCTGAGTGAAGAAATTCCTCCTCATCTTGATCTTAAATGGCCAACCCCTTATTCTAGACACTCCAACCAGGGGAAACAACCTTTCAGCATCTCAATCCCCTTCAGAATCTTGTATGTTTCAATGAGATCACCTCTCATTTTTCTAAAGCCCACAGAGTATAGGCTCATTCTACACAATCTCTCATCATAGGACAGCCCTCTCATCCCAGTAATCAATCTAGTGAACCTTCATTGCACTGCCTCCAAGGCAAGTATATCATTCCTTAGATAAGGAGACCAAAACTGTGCACGGTACTCCAGGTGTGGTCTCACCAAAGCCCTGTACAATTGTAGCAAGACTTCCTTACTCTTATACTCCAACCCCCTTGCAATAAAGGCCAACATGCCATTTGCCTTCCTTATTGCTTGCTGTACCTGCATGCTAGCTTTCTGTGTTTCTTGCACGAGGACACCCAAATCTCTCTGAAAACCAACATTTGAAAGTTTCTCACCATTTAAAAAATATTCTGTTTTTCTATTCTTCCTACCAAAGTGAATTACCTCACATTTCCCTACATTACACTCCATCTGCCACCTTACTGCCAACTCACTTAGTCTATCTATATCCCTTTGCAGACTCTTTGGGCTGGATTTTGATACTGGAGGCGTGTAGGAGGCGGAACTACAACTTTTGGGGTTGTAGTCCCGCCTCCATCGAGTTGTGGCCAACCCACTCGATTTTCACTTGATTGACCTTGTTGAGCCCACCCAGCAGGTGACATCACAGATTGACATTTCATATGTCAAGAGCTTTGGACAGATGAAATATCAGCATTTGACAGCTCTTTGAAGCTGTCACACACTGACAATCTGTTAACAGGCAGTTAATTGGCACTAATCCCCTTCCCGCCTCGGGGAGGCGGCTCCCAGCACAGGTCGGGTATCCTCCTCCTTTGAAACTGGCATGGAGTCGGGTTGGGGGCGGGATGGGTTTGTGCCCCCCGATTTCGCAATTTTAAACCCCCACACCCCTCCACGGCCCAATGAAAATCTTGCCCTTTGTGTTCTCCTCACAGCTTACAGTCCCACCTAACTTTGTATCGTCAGCAATCTTGGATACATTACACTCTGTCCCTTTCTCTAGGTCATTAATATAGATTGTAAATAGCTGAGGCCTCAGCACTGATCCTTGTGGCACCCCACTAGTTACAGCCTGCCAACCTGAAAAAGACCCGTTTAATCCTACTCTCTGTTTTCTGTCCATTAACCAATCCTCTATCCATGCTACTACATTACCCCCAACCCCATGAACCCTTATCTTGTGTAATAACCTTTTATGTGGAACCTTATTGAATGCCTTTTGGAACTCCAAATATACTACATCCACTGGTTCCCCTTTATCTACCCTGCTAGTTACATCCTCAAAAAACTCTATTAAATTTGTCAAGTGCGATTTCCCTTTCATAAAACTACGTTGACTCTGCCTAATTATTATGTCCATGTATAATTGAGACACGGACTGCAGGAGTTGATTTTAACAAGTCTTTACTGAATGGAGACAACCTGGAAACTGAAACTACAGAAGCCTGCTAGGGCCTTTTATACAGGGGTGGTCACTGCCGGTACTGCAGTCTGAGACCAGTTATTCCCTTAAAGGTACATACACAACAATTCCTCCCCTTGTAGATAAACAGTACATAACATTCATTTAACAACTAAATAATAACTAATTACAATTACAATTACGGTTGCTAGATACATTGGTTGAAGTTAAGCAATTATAAGTTCAGTCATTGAGGAGGCTTCCTGATTCTGTCTGGATAACGCCTCTTTGGGATATCAGGTTCTTCTGGCAAGGTTGAGTCGGGATCAATGTCGTTGTTTGGTTCGTCTGCTTCCAATATCACCGATTCTGCGGTAGATGCAATTGGTACTTCGGTTTCATCGCCAGGTGTATCAGATCGTGGTGTGGAGTTGATGTTTTCCAGTGACTCTAGAATCTGGTCAGCATGGCATCTTACAATGCTCTCTCCAACGTCCACGGTATACATTAGAGGTCCTTGCCGTGTACAGATCGTTCCTGGCTGCCATTTCTCTGTGCGGTAGTCCCGGGCCAAAACTGGTTGACCTATCTTAAAACTCCTGGTCAGCCTTTCATTCATATTCTGAAACTGCCTGTTCTCCACATCTCTTCTGACGTTTGGCTTAACCAAATCCAAGCGGCATCGTAGTCTTCGATTGAAGAACATCATGGCTGGAGTTTGGTTGGTAACCGCATGTGTCGCATTCCGGTAGGCAAACAAGAAGTTATCCACCTTGTGTTGTAGGGGTATATCTTCATTACACATTGCCTTGATAGCCTTCTTGAATGTTTGAACAAACCTCTCGGCCAATCCATTAGTGGCTGGATGATATGGGGCGGATGTGTAATGCTTAACACCATTGTTCTTTAAGAACCTCCGGAACTCTTCAGACACAAACTGTGGTCCACTGTCAGAGCAGATCTGTTCAGGCAGCCCATTCCTGGTGAATATGGTTCATAAGACTGTGATAGTTTTTTCTGTGGTGGTTGAGGACATTTTTATTACCTCTGGCCACTTTGAATGTGCATCCACCGCAATTAAACACATCGAGTCCATAAAGGGACCAGCAAAATCAATGTGCACCCTTTGCCATGGAGATGAGGGCCACTCCCATGGATGTAGAGGGGCTTGTGGTGGGGCGTTTTGGACCTTCTGGCATCCTGTACAGCTCTTGGTCATCTCTTTGATTTCTCTATCGATTCCCGGCCACCACACAAACGCTCTGGCTAAGTTCTTCATTTTTACCCCTCCCAGATGACCCTCATGAAGCTCATTGAGCACTCTATCCTTCAATTTGGGTGGAATTACTACTCTGGATCCACACATCAATGTTCCTCTGCACACTGACAGCTGTTCTCTTCTCGGCAAGAATGCTGGCAGCAGTGGTTCACCATGTGCTGGCCATCCCTTCACCATTAAATCATAGACCCAGGAGAGTGTCGGGTCATTTCGTGTTTCCTTTTCTATGTTTGCACTCGTCACAGGGAGACATTCAACTATAGTTGAGTGGAATAACTCCACTGGATCCACTGCCAGTTCTTCTTCCACCATCGGCAACGGTAGGCGCGACAATCCATCAGCATTCCCATGCTGTTTAGTTCCTTTGTACTCGATGTCATATTGGTGTGCCCCTAGGAAAAGGGACCACCTCTGTAGCCATTGTGCCGTCATTATCGGTACGCCCTTCTGAGGGTTGAAAATGGAGACGAGAGGTTGATGATCAGTTAGTAGAGTAAATTTCTGACCGTGCAGGTAGTGATTGAACTTCTTCACCCCCCACACCAGGCTGAGGGCCTCTCTGTCAATCTGGGCATAGTTACTCTCGGCTGAAGTTAACGAGCATGACACAAAAGCTATCGGCCTCTCTGAACCATCAAGGAATTTATGTGACAGTACCGCCCCAATGCCGTAGGGAGACGCATCACACGCCAGTCTTATCGGTAGTGATGGGTTGTAGTGAGCCAATACTTCTCTTGAAGTGATTAGGTCCTTACTCTTCTGAAAGGCCCGCTTACATTCATCGCTCCATTTCCATGCTACTCCCATTCATAGTAGGGCGTTCAGTGGATGCAGAATTGTGGACAAATTCGGCAAAAACTTATGGTAGTAGTTCATCAATCCGAGGAATGACCTCAGTTGCGACACATTTTCAGGCGCTGGAGCCTTAAATACCACTTCAATTTTGTCAGGGGACTTATGCAACCCCTCTTCATCAATCACGTGGCCACATTACGATATCTGTTTCTTAAAAAACTCGCACTTGGGGCGATTGGCTCGTAGCCCATGTTCACGTAGTCTAGTGAGCACCTGCTCTAGGTTGGCATGGTGTTCACTGTCATCTTCACCTGTCACTAGGATGTCATCCAAGTAACACTGAGTCCCCGGAATCCCTTGCAGGACTTGTTCCATCGCTCTTTGCCATATCGCCGGAGCTGATGCTACTCCGAATACCAGTCGATTATACTGGTAAAGACTTTTGTGAGTGTTTATCGTGAGAAACTTCCTAGAGGATTCTTCAACCTCCATCTGCAAATATGCTTGTGCTAGGTAAATTTTTGTAAAACGCTTCCCTCCAGATAGTGAGGCGAAGATATCTTCCATCCTTGGAAGAGGATATTGTACTGTGTGAAGGACTGGGTTCACCATCACCTTGAAGTCCCCACAGATGCGAACCTTCCTTGGCTCCTCAGACTTATTGTTTAACGTTTTTTTTATGACAGGAACGATGGGTGTCGCCCACTCGCTCCAGTCTACCTTAGATAACACGCCTGCATTCTCCAGATTCTCCAGCTCTGCCTCGACGGCTGGGCGAATTGCATATGGTACCGGTCTTGCTTTGAAAAACTTGGGAATTGCATTCTCCTCTATTTTTATTGAGGTGGTTACGCCTTTAAGAGTGCCCAGTACTTGTTGAAATACCTCTTTGGCGTCAGCTAAGATTATTGACAATCGTCCAGGAGTAACGTCGTCATCCTTTTTACCAGCCACCGTCAGTGCCTGAATGGAGTGCCAGTCTAAACTTATCTTTCTGATCCATTCACGTCCCAATAACGGTGGTCCACCATCTTGCAGAATGTAGAGATACAATTTCCGTATTTTCTTGCCGTTGTATTCGACAGGCACCCTTATTTTTCCTCTGGGGTGTACTTTTTGCCCCGTATACGTCCTCAAGACAATGGATGTCTCTCTTAAGGGTATGTGTGAGAATAGCTGCTCGTAGTCTCGTCGATTCATGACGGTTAGAGCTGATCCTGTATCCAATTCCATTTTGACTTGGGACTCGGCTATCGTGCAATGTATCCCATCTTTCCGCATTGCCTGCATATTTTGTCCTTGGACCAGCAGTCCTTCTGGTCATGGTTTGTTCTGCCGCAGCGATAACATTTTGCAAATCCCCGTGTCATTTCGTGGGTGCCGTATTCCAGTAGCTTTTATTGTATTTCCGTAGCTCCCCTTGCTGCTGCTTCGTACGATACTGCCACGCTGAAAGCCTTATCTAGCATCAGCTCTTTCTCTGAGAGTAACCTCTTCTGGGTTCCTTCACTAAGGAGTCCACAGACAAATTTGTCCCGTAAGGTATCTGCCAGTCCTGCTCTGAACTGGCAGTGCTTTGATAGCTTGCGTAGTTCCGTAAGGTAATCAGCATTGCTCTCATTTTTATGCTGATTTCTCCTGTGGAATTTAAATTTTTCTGCTATCAGCAGCGGTGTAGGATTTAGGTGTTCCTGTACGATAGCAACAATTTCGTTAAAACTCCTTGCCTTCGGTTTGGCTGGAGTAATCAGGTCCCGCAATAGGCCGTACGTTCTTGCGCCCATTAAATTTAGCAATACCGATGCCTTTTTCTCATCGGCTATTTTGTTTGCCTTGCAATATACCTCGACTCTTTCCACATACGTGGTCCAGTCTTCTATTGCATTATCGAAGGCAGTGATATTGCCAGTCTTTGGCATCTTGAAAATCTAAGATGGCGCCTCCCGCGCTTTGCCTTCTTCCCCGATTTAACAAAATGGCGCCTCCCGCGCTTTTGTCTTCTCCGTTGTTGCTAGCGCTGTTGCTGGCGTTTTATGCCTTGATGGCGACGCCCTATGGTCTGCGCGCACTTCCCCTCGCGCTGCTGCTAACGCCACCCTCCGCGGTTTCCGTGGCCAACTGCAGCTCTTTGCGGCTTTCTGTGCATTTAATTTAAATTTTTTATTTCCCCGTCGTCGGAACAACCCTGCGGGACTCTTGCCTCCCTCTTCTCGGGTCTGTACGCTGCCCGGCTTCGTAGCACCAGCCGCGCCCAGTGTGCTCCACCCTCTCTCTCTCTCCTCTTCCCGACAACGCTGCTCGTCCCCGTTGCAAGCCACCCACTCGAACTCTCGACCACCGCAGCCCAGGAAGGATCAGTGTGCTACCTGCCACCAGCCCGATTAGTTGAAGCGCCATCGACAGGATAACCAAACCTCGCTTTCGACAGCCTCTCCTGCAAATCTTCAACTCCGCTGACTCAGAGGCGGTTGCCCACGGTCGACGCCCGTTTCTACTGTTTCTTGCTTCCTTCTGGCCTCGACCTCTGATAACTTCGCTTCAGGGATGGATCCCCATGAGGTGGTGCAGATTGTAGGTAAGTTCGTATCTGCTCGTCGCCAGTATATTGTCCGTGTATAATTGAGACACGGACTGCAGGAGTTGATTATAACAAGTCTTTACTGAATGGAGACAACCTGGAAACTAAAACTACAGAAGCCTGCTAGGGCCTTTTATACAGGGGTGGTCACTGCCGGTACTGCAGTCTGAGACCAGTTATTCCCTTAAAGGTACATACACAACACTAATCATGTTACGATTTTCTAAGAGCCCTGATACCACTTCCTTAACAATGGATTCCAGCATTTTCTAGGCCCTAATCTTTCCCTTTTCCTTCTTTTCACTTCTTTTCCGTTATATATTTTTCTTGATAGGACTAAGGTCCAAGATAGTTTTTTGAATCTTCCTCTTTTTCTCTAACTTGCTCCTTTTAAAGAAAACAAATGGCAGGAATTTTCTTGGCACTTCTCCTGCTCTGCTGCCATAACTTCAGCGGAAACTTTATCTACACACATATGACAGCAGAGTGGGAGAAGCTCTGAGGAATTTACCCCCAAAAAAGAAAGAAAATACCACATATCAACCAGTCTCTTATACTCCTCTATTCCTTTCTCTGCAAAGTATCTATCCAGTTAGAATCATAGAATCAGACAACACAGAAAGAGGCCATTCAGTTCATTGTGCCTATGCTGGCTCTTTGAAAGAGCTATTCAACTAGTCCCACACCTCTACTCTTTCCTCATAGTCCTGCAACTTTTTACATTTCAAATCTATATCCAAGTTCTTTATTGGATTTTCCAACACTATCCATCTCTACGTCACCCACCAGCTCTTGTGTAAAATAGCTCAGTCCAAACTGTCTGTTCACCTTTCCCCTTCTGAGCTTGAGTACATGCCCCTTTATTGTAGAGTTTATGATAATGCAACATATTACGGTTCAATTGATCTATACCATTTGGAATCTTCAATGCCTCAATTAGAACTCTCCTGAGTATTTTCTCTCTCCACTGTAAACATTCTCCTTCCCTGTAGCCTCTCCTCAAAGCTCAGATGCCTAATCCAAAGTGCCAATTTATTTGCCCTTTGCTGTTTATTCTCTGAAACCTCAACTAAATTGTACACAGTACTCTAGCTAGGCAGCACCATTTCTTTTACAAGATTATTATTACTGACACCATTTCTCCAAGGTTTCCGCCAATCTTCGGACAAAATTACAATGAGAGAGCAGGAGAACCCTCGTAGAAGTTCAAGTGTAGGTCTTTATGAGATACTAAAGTTAGCCATTCTGTTAATAATTGATAATATGATGAAGTACATTGTCATCTTTAGTGCTCCCTATGCAGAGCGTCCTATGTCAGGAGCTTATATCAGGAGTTCAGGTACGCTCCCTTCCACGATTTTCCATCCATTTATTTTAATGGGTGTATAATGATGGGAGGCACTGCCTGATTTATTGATCTGTGTTCCCAGCATGAGATGTGCACAGTAAAGACGAAAAATGACTACAGTGATATTTGTATTTCACAGGCAATGCAACCCATTAAGGTGCCGGACAATATTACATATTGCAAATCTTGCATTATTTAGAATCTCATTTCCACTAAATAATATCTTGGAAACTGCGAATGCTTGGCATTAATGTCTGACATAATTGTTGAAGGTTGATACAGTAAATTTCTTAGCCAATAAAACTTCAGGAAATTCAGAGGGGAAATATACAATTAGGCATTCAGAATTCAGACATACTTCTGTAAATATAAACCCTTCTGTCTTTATTTAGTTAAGTTCTTACTAGTTTAGCAACCATCAAAATTCAAAATCCTGCTGTGGAAACCCCCAATCATTGCTTGATTATACAGATGCCTCCATGTTCTTTCATTTTCTTACTTTGATGGTAAAGTGTTTGGTTTCTGACAGGATATTGTTTATTAAAGCTGAAAAATAAAACCGTATGTATTTCAAACGATGCAATTTGCCATGATCTGTATCTTAAGTATGAAGCATGGGTCAGATTTAATTAGAGGCCAAGTATAACCCCCCCCCACACAATCTGTGGAAATGAAAACTGCTGAAACCTATGTGGTTGCCCACAGTCCAATAACTACAGCAGTAGCTGTTTTTTTTTGCTTTGCACATGTTGGTGATTTGCTATCGGAGCCACTTGTAATAAACCTACTCAGTTAGAAAATGGTATAATTATTTCCTGTCCTGAGCAGTAATAGTCATTACATTTTACGCAGCTAGAGTTTGAAGTTGTTTATACTACCCTTTATTGGCAATCTATTTTTTTAATACCCGCACCTGCTGGCTTTTCATTTTATAACAATTCTCTTTACTACCATACTAATTGCATCAAGAATGGCAGCTGCAGGGCAGCCCATGGCCTCAATTTCCAACCATCTCCAAGATAGGGGTAGATCATTTGGGCTGTAGGATTTCCATATTTTAACTTTGTGCAATAGAGTAAAACTGGTGATAGCAAGCCGGAGGTGTTTTACATCTCTCCTAATTTTTATTTCCACTGAAGTCAAGACCTACCCCTAGATATCCCACTTCTTGAGACGAAAGTCAAAATAAAACTTACCTTTACCTAATCAGCACGTGCAGCAATATTAGTTCTGTGAACATTTGGCACGCAACACTTATGCTTCATACATCTAACTGGCGACTGAGCATTAACAGCTACAGACTGCAATAGTGGGAGTTAGGAACACAGCTTCTGCAATGTTATTGTGCACTGGCTAAGTGCAGTATGGTAGTAATTTCAAATTACCAGGTACATGTGCTCCAGAAGCAGTCATTGCACTTAACGGCCTCGATTTTCATTGAGCCGTGGAGTCAGGATTGGAGGCATGCGGGGGGTTAAATTCCCGAAATCGGGTGTCCCGACCCCATCCCGCCCCCAACCCGCCTCCATGCCAATTTCAAAGGAGGCGGGTACCCGCCCCGCACTGGGACCCGCCGACCCGAGGCGGGAAGGGATTAGTGCCAATTAACTGCCTGTTAACAGGTAGTTAATAGGCAGTTTTTAGCCGAATCCCTATTTTTAAGCTTGAACTGTGGGATTCATGACGGCTCCAAACCATGCCAAGTTGGAGGAGTCGGGCAGTCGGGTTGAAGGGCTTGGAGGGTTCGAGATGTCGGTGTTCAGATGAGTGATGCATGCATGAGTGCAAAGATAAGTGTGTTTGGTGTGTCTAAAGTGATTAAATAAGTTTTACATACATTTTCTTATCTTTTCAGCCTTCCTTCCTTTAGGTTCTGGGTGTCCCTCATCTCACCGGCACAGAAAGCAGAATGGCTGTGATCTGTCAAAAGTGACAGCCTGCAGCTTTCTGTGCAGGAGAGATTTCTAACTGAGTCTGTGGAGAAGGACTCATGTTAGAAGTAAGACTGTCAGTGTTTGACAGCTTCAAACAGCTATGAAACACTGATATTTCATCTGTCAAAACGTCTTGACAGATGAAATTTCAGTCTGTGACGTCACCTGTTGCCAGGTGGCCTTTAATTGGCCTGCTGAGCCCGCTGGGCGGGCTCAACAAGGTCAATCAAGTTAAAATTGCATGGATTGGCCGCATCTCAATGGAGGCGGGACTACAACCCCGAAAGTTGTAGTCCCGTCTCCTTCCCGACTTCTGAATGAAAATCATCCCCAACATTTCAATCGTGCTTAATGAATCTGGCCTCACAGCTAAACAAAGCTGAACTCTAACTTTCCAACCTAAGAATGATTTGAAAGAAATCTCAACTTTTAAAACTAATTTAACAGACCATGCAATGTATTGTTGTCTCCTTCATTAAGCCTCTTTACACTGATTCCATTGGTACGTCTCCTGCTCAACCCCTGAGATAAATCAACTTTAATTGAATTGAAAGTACTGCCCTCTTTCCATCAGCGATCAGTAAAAAGGAAATAATTACATAGGTGTCAAGGATTACCATTTTCTTAAAGAGACTTTTTCTGGTCACTGCAACAGACATTTCTGCAATACTTTTACTTACTTTTGTGAACCCTATTTGGGTGCAAATAATTAAAGGTAATTGAGTGTACAGGTTCATTTTCAGTTCATTTTTTAATGATAACAGTTAATGTTGCTAATCCGAAAGAACCTGTACTGTTCATTTATTCATGTAACCAATTTAATTATTTGCTTTTATAAATTAAAAGCAGAACAAAAGTTATAAATTTTCATTACACAGAAAATAACACATGCTATGTATTTATAACTTGCTGCTCTGAGCTGATCATATTTAAGATGTTTACATTTTTCACTTTACCACTCCTAAATTGGACAAAATATTAAACAAAATCTTAGGGGGAGAAATTCAACTGGCGTTAACGGCCACTGAAAATGGCTGCAACGTTAACGGGGCAAAATTTGTCTGGGGGGAATGGAGAATGATGGCGCAGTGCTTACCTGCCATGCAACACCATCCTGGTGGCATTGCTGGAGGCATCCGAGGTGAAGTTTGTGTGAAGGTGCGGCGTTGCAACTTCCCAGGAGCTCACAAGGAACTGTGGACAATGAAGAGATCTGAGAATTAAAGGGGTCATGCACACTGAAGCAATACAAATTCAAATGGTGTGAAACAATGCAGTTTTCAGTCCTTTCTGCCTTTTAAAATAAATATTTAACATTAACAAAAAGTCCCAAATGTGAATATTCAGCTCTTAAAGCTGAATTCCCTTCCTAGCCTCAAAAAATGGGAAAAATGCCTCAGCACTAACACAAATGGCTCAGCAAGCCAAGGAAGGGCACCCGGGGATTCACACACAGCAGAGGGTCAACAATACAAAAGAGGTCCTCTACCCACAGGGGCCAGGAGGCCTTCCAGAAAAAACAATGTGGGACCACATCACCGAGGCAATCACTGCCAGCAGTGCTGCCCCCACCACCTGGCTCCAGTGCCCAAAGAAGCTTCATGACCTCAGACCACTGGTCATGATCAGTAAATGCATCTTCAAAAGCTGACTTCTACCAACTGCACCACTAGCCTCACACACTGCTCAATGCACAACCTCCTACCTCCAATCACTTACCTACCAATAATCTGCACCAATGACAAGACATATCTTCCATTCCTAGCTTCACCTCACCCCCTTAGAGGAGATGGAGCAGGCCATTCTTGGCAGGGGCATGGCTGAACCCTTGGCATCCTCATACTTTATCCTCCTTCTGGCATGCACCTCTTGCTTTCCTGCCCTCCCCTCACCACAACTCCACCCTTGTGCCTTCCTCATTTCACACACCCAAGAAATGCAGCCTGCCCAGCCAGTGGTTGACCAAGAAGAAAGAGAGGAAAGTGAAGAAAAACAAGAAGAAGAAACACCGCCACTCGATTTCACACTCCCAGCCATCAGCTCCTCAGGTTCGACCAACAATGGCATTTGCAGTGCCCCCCACTGAAAGCCAGCAACCTTCCACCAGCCATGCTGCAGCCACTGAATGACATCAGTAGGATAGGCAAAGGCACAGGCACACATAAGACACTCACTAAGAGAATGCATAAGGGTGATGAGTTGATTTCTTGATGTCACATTAGATGGATAGACGTACATAGGTGGATTGAAAGGTTTGCTTTGTGGTGGCTTTTATTTCAGCATTGTGGCCAAGAGGATGTTGTGATGGTCAGTAACCAAGGGAAGATAAGGTGTGGGACTGATGTTGAAAGGGGAATTGAGGTTGTGATCACTGGAACCACAGGTGGATGATTCCATCCCGCATATCCCAGCCACAAAGAGGCTGTCTGGGATGCATCCTTCTGTCTCCTTCTTCCTCTCTTGCTTCCTCCTTTTTGGTTTCCTCCTCTTCTGCTTCTTCCTCTTCAGCTTCCTCCTCTTCTGTGCCTTCCCCTTCCCTCTGCGGATGCTTTCAATCTGAAATGACAGCATAAAATGCTGGAAATACTCAGCAGGTGAGGCAGTATCTGTACCTGAAACGTGAACTCTGTTTCTCTCTCTACGGATGTTGCCTGACCTGCTGAGTATTTGCATCATTTTCTGTCTTCTCAAAGGCCTTCCTTTACCATCCGAGGTCTTGCAAACGTCCATCAGCGCTCCCTACACACTTAAAAAATGTTAACATCTATTTCAGCAAGCCACTACTTCAATAAAATCTGAAAAAATACCACTCCAAAAGCTTGAATACAAGCTTACCTGAAAGATGCATGTGTCCCTTTAAGAGGTGCTGACATCGCCACTGTCAGACTGCCAGGATCCAGCGCTGAATTCAACACTCGTTGTTCGCATTGGTGACATTAAGTCGGTATTCCATGCTGATTTATGTCACCAAGCCGCCATCTTTTCCGGCCTGGCGTTGCCAGTTACCGGCAGTGCAACAGTAAGCATGAAACTGCTATCGTCGCAGGACCTGCCACCAGCTGGCGAAAGAGTGGCGGCTAGCTTTTTAGCCCCATTTAATAACACTACGGCATGGCGCTGAGGGGAGTAATTTCTAACCCACAGTACGTGGGACTTTCATGGCAGCACGGTGGCATAGTGGTCAGCACTGTTGCCTCACAGCGCCAGGGACCCGGGTTCGAATCCGGCCTCGGGTGACTGTCTGTGTGGAGTTTGCACATTCTCCCCGTGTTTGCGTGGGTTTCCTCCGGGTGCTCCGGTTTCCTCCCACAGTCCAAAGATGTGCGGGTTAGGTTGATTGGCTATGATAAATTGACCCTTAGTGTTAGTGGGGTTACGGGGATAGGGGTGGGATATGTGTTGATGTAGGGGTTACGGGGATCGGGTGGGATATGTGTCGGTGCAGGCTCGATGGGCCGAAATGGCCTCTCTCTGCACTGTGGGGTTTCTGTGATTTCTGTGATTTCTATTCCTATTTTATAGCAGATTCTGATCTAAGGTCTAGAAATGGAGTAGATAAGCACCTCTAGAAGTATGAAATATGAAGATGGATGTGTCTGCATTTCAGGGGGCGGAGAGGAGACTGTTGGCACTTGGGGTGGGGACCCTCTGTCGCAACAATCTGCTGGTGGGGCATTCTGCACCTTTTTCTTAGGCTGCTGGATTCTGTGCCACTTCAGGCAGCTTTTCCTATTTCCATTTCCAATCTACCTTACCCACCCATTGCCCCCTCCCCAACCCCAGCCTCAGCTATTTCCCTCTTTTCTCTGTCTCCTAAATGTCCTTAAATTCTTTCTATTGTCTCATGTTAATATCACTTCAGCCACTCCTGTTTTCAACTTATGCACTTTACAGGTCACTCTACTTCCTCTCTCATATGTGTGCATATGTTTTTCCCTCCCCTTCCCTTTGTTCTGTTCCTTTATAAATGCTGCTCATTTGTAAAAAAAAAATCAATTCTGATGTAGGGTTCACACCTGAAACACTAGCCTGTTAGTTCTCTACAAATGGTGACTAACCTACTGAGTGTTTCCAGCATTCTCTATTTTCTCATTTTTCTATGCTAAATATGTTTACTTCAAATGAAGCTCCTTGAAAATGTTTACATGCTGCCATACAAGTAGCTGAGATTGAATTTAAACCAGATGCCTCCTGCTGGTGGTCTGCCCATCAAAATGAATTCTTGAAAACTTATTGTTGACCAGGGTGAGCGCTATCCCAAATTTGTAATCTAAAACTAAGCCAACTAAAGCAATCCTAGGTTAATTCTTGAATTCTGGGCTTTTTGCCTAATCTGCACTGGTTTAGGGTGGAGTTGCCCTTTAAATATCCTTACAGACAAACGTTCTGTCCCATAATTTCCTGTATCAGACTGTCATAGTAGGTAGTAGGTGAATGGCTCCAGATGCATTGGAGTTGAATCCAATCGCTCATGGTAGAACAGTGAAGTATACAACTTTTTCTCTCCTTCCCATAGCACCAAAATGGCCCTGACCAAAATAACTAATGACATCTTCAGTGACTGTGACCACGATCAATTATCCCTCTTCGTCCTCCTCGACGTCTCTGCAGATTTTGATACAGTTGCCCACACCATCCCCCTTCAAATCCTCTCCTCCGTTGTCCAGTTCAGTGGGACTTAGCTCATTTAATTCCATCTTTACATATCCAATCATAGCTGGACTATCTCCAGCAATGATTTCCCTTCCTGCCCCTGCACCACTACATTTGGAGTCCTCCAAGGATTTATCCATAGCTCACTCCTCTTGCTCATCTACAAGCTTCCCCTTGGCGACATCATCGATAGACGTATTAGCTTCCACATATATGGCTGATGATATCCAACTCTACCTTTCCACCACCTCCCCCCACCCCTCCATTGCCTCTCTGTTGTCAGAGTGCTTGTTCAAAATCTAACTTTGGCTGAACTGCAAGTACCTCTAGGGTAAACACTGGGAAGGCTAAAGCCATTGTCTTCTGTCCCCTCAACAAGCTCCATACCCTTGCCATCAATGTCATCCCCCGGTCTAGCCACTGTCTCAGGTTGAACCAGATTGCTTACAACCTCGGCATCCTATTCAAGCTTGAGCTGAACTTATGACCCTATATCCTCTCCATTACAAAGACTGCTTACTCCCAGCTCTGTAACAATGCCCACCTTCACACCTACCTCAGCTTATCTGCTGCTGAAATCCTCATCTGTGCCTTTGTCACCCCAAACTAAACTATTCCAATGCTGTCCTGGCTGGCTTCCCATCCTCCACCCTCCATAAACCTCAGTTATCCAAAATTCTGGAACAAATATCATATCCTGTTCACCCATCACCTCTGTCCTCGTTACATTGGCTCCTGGTCCCCCAACATCTCAAAATTAAAATTATTATCCTCATGTTTAAATCCTTTCATGGCAATGTCCCTCCTCCAGCTTTATAACCCTCTCCCCAAATTCTCTATTCCTCTGACTCTGGCCTCTTGTGCATCTACTCTTCCCTTTGCAGACGTTCATTCAGCCGACTAGACCCTTCACTTTGGAATTTCCTCCCTAAACCCCTCGGTCTCTTCACCACCCTCTTCTTTAAGACCCTCCGTAAAACCCACTTTTTTGACCAAGCTTTCGGTCACCCCTCCTAGTATTGAGCTTTGGGCTCAGTGTCAATGGGGCGTATATTCCGATCCCTACGGGTGTGTACGCGTTGTGTACCCACCCGTAAGGACATCGGAAATGCCGGTTTCAGGCATGCCAAGCGCATACACTGAAAACCAGCATTTCCGATCTGTCAAGAATGCTCTTGACAGATCGGATGCCTGCCCTAGAGAAGGGCCTCTGCAGGCAGACAGTTCTACTTTCTGAAGAACCTCCGCCTGCAGAAAACCCTGAGAAATCTTACGCCTGGTAAAAAAAAAATCACTTATTTATCATTTAAAAATACTTTAAAAAAAGTAAGTTTATTTTTAGTCTCATAAAAAACTTTAATTATTTTTTTTAAATAACATTTTTGTTTAAAATGTTTAATTTATTGTAATTTCAACTCATTTTAAAAATGTGATTTAAATTTTTTTTTTATGTTTTACAGTGTTTTTGGGGTGATCTCCATTCATATATTTGACAGGTCTTCCTGTCAAGTGTATGAAGGGAGATTCCCTTCTCCTATTGGCTCCCCATTGCCCACGTGATCCCAGCGACGCTTGCGAACTACATGTGCCTCTGGGATATGTGGGCCCTGCACATTTCGAGTTGGAGAGGCCCTGGAGCAGAAGTGTCCGGACCTAGGGAGCCCTCAGGTAAGTCTGTAGATTTTTTCCAGATCGGAGGCCTCTGCACGCAGGAGGCCTCCGATCGTAAAATACGGGCTAATATTTCTGAGTATGGCCCTGTGACTTTGGACAGCGGTTCGTCGATGCCCCGGACCGGCCCCATCCTGCTTATGTCGGCTTTATCCTTCCATGGGACCTCTGACTTTGACCCTGGTCTCCCTACTATTGTCTCCAACCTATTCTCTGCTACCAGGAAATATGTATCCCATTAATTACTACATAACCAGGCCTATGTAACCTGAGCTTTTCCCGTGTCCATTCGCTTGTGCACTTTGGCTGCCACGCTGGACCTGAGTCATTCCACTTTTTCCCCCTTTTCCTTTTCTCTCTATCCCTCCCTGACCGCTCTCTCCTGTCGCCATGCCTCCTTTCATCTTTCCTCTCTCGGATACTCTGCCCTCCCAAATTCCTACCCCAATCCTTCATTACACTTCGACCTTCCTACTCTCCTGCCGCCATCCCAGGCTTGACTCCCTCTTAGATAAGCCCACAGCTTCCCTCTGTGCCTCTCTTGGCATCCTACGAAGGGCCCATTGAGGCACTTGTTGCTGCCACCTTACGAGCAGCAACCCCAACTGTCCCATCCTACTCTCTCGCCAACCTTCCCGCCCAGCGCACCCACTGGGGGTAAATCTTGCCAATCTCCTCTGCATCCAATACACCCCTCCCAGCGCTGGCCCTGTGGACGCTGGCAGTGGGGCAGCCATCACCAACCTTCTCCACATCTCCCTCCAGAATGCCCGTTCACTTGCGAACAAGGCCCTTTCCATCCATGAGCTTACCATGGATGATTACATCAACATCATGGCCCTGACGGAAACTTGGTTGAGTGGTGATGCCACCTTACCCTTAACTGAAGCCTCCCACCTGGCTATACCTTCCACCACTTGCCCCGCTCAGACCGCCATGCTGACGGTGTGGCTCTCATCACCAAATCACACCTTGGTCTTTCCCTCTATTCCTCTGGCAGTTTCTCCTCCTTTGAGCATCTCACCTTATTCCACCCCTCTCGCCCCTCATTTAAAATTCTTGTTCTCTACTGCCCACCCAAGTACCATAAAAATTTTATTACTGAGATATCTTTACTGTTGTCCTCCCTCAGCTTCTGCACTGAATGACTTCTCATGCTTGGTGATTTCAACCTCCATCTCAATTCATCATGTTCTCTCTCCTGAGTTCACTACCCTCCTGTCCTCCCTTAATCCTCCATGTAACCTCCCCAACCCATATTCATGGCCACCCTCTCAACCTATCCATCTCTCGTGACTTTGCATCATGTCAATTGCAGATAAGGCCATTTCTGGCCATTTCCTCGTATCGCCTTCCACCCACACCCCCTTCCACCGCCACCACCCTCCCCCCCAACCCTACTTCCT
The DNA here is from genome assembly GCF_052327205.1 of Somniosus microcephalus. NCBI lineage: Eukaryota > Metazoa > Chordata > Chondrichthyes > Squaliformes > Somniosidae > Somniosus > Somniosus microcephalus. The sequence goes on along the minus strand of NC_140988.1, from coordinate 139,454,038 downwards.
TCTGTGTCTGCCCCTGGAAAAAACTCTCTCCCAACTCTCTTACAACTGCACTTATGAAATCACAACTGTCCAGCCTCTGACCTTGTATTCACCATGACATTTTTGCAGCCACCGATCTGCTCAACTACACCCTCACCACCACCTTTGATGCCCTAGTCCCTACTAAAACAGTTACCTTCTTTCACCCCGGCCATTCCCCCTGGTATGGCTCTCATCCTCGCTGCCTTAAGTCCAAGGAATGCAGACTTGAACGGATATGGCGAACAATTGGTTTAGCCATTCATCGCCAGATCTGGCTGGACCACATAAAGCATTATTGGGTCCTGCTCTTGTCTGCCAAAATTGCTCACTATTCCAGAATCATTCTGGAATGCAAAGATAAACCCCAGCTCCTATTCTCTACTGCTAACTGTCTTCTTAAACCCCTTTCCCCTGTCTTCTCCATCCTCACCTCCGATAACAAGTGTGAGGAGCTCATGGACTTCTTTTTTTCTAAGATTGAGACCATCCGTTCAGCTGCCTCTGCCACTTCCCTTCATTCCCCTAGCCCACTGGGCCAAACTTCCTCTAAGGGTCTCCCCTGCCCTAGCCCTGAACTCACATCTTTCTCCAGTTTCTCTCTGAGCACCCATCATGACGTCTCTGCGCTCATCTTGTCCATGAGACCCACCTCCTGCTCCCTCGACCCTATTCCCACCAAACTGCTGACCACCCAACTTCCTTTTCTGGCTCCCATGTTAGCTGATATTGTTAACAGTTCTCTCTCCTCAGGTACTGTCCACCTCTCCCTCAAATCTACCATCATCACCCCTCTCCTCAAAAAACCAATCCTTGATCCCTCCGTCCTTGCAAACTACCGCCCCATCTCCAACCTCCCTTTCCTCTCCAAAGTCCTTGAACATGTTGTTGCCTCCCAAATCTGTGCCCATCTTTCCCGCAATTCCATGTTTGAATCCCTCCAATCAGGTTTCCGCCCTTGCCACAGTACCAAAGCAGCTCTTAACAAAGTTACAAATGACATGCTTTGTGACTGTGACAAAGGTAAACTATCCCTCCTCGTCCTTCTTGACTTGCCTGCAGTCTTTGACATGGTTGACCACTCCATCCTTCTCCAACATCGTCCAGCTGGGTGGGACTGCACTCACCTGGTTCCATTCTTAACTATCTAATCGTAGCCAGATGGCTTCTCTTCCCACTCCCACATCATTACCTCTGGTGTCCCCCAAGGATTTATCCTTGGCCTCTCCTATTGTTCATCTACATGTTGCCCCTTGGCGACATCATCCGAAAACACAGCGTCAGTTCCCACATTTACGCTGATGACACCCAGCTCTACCTCACAACCTCTTCTCTCGACCCCTCCACAGTCTCTAAATTGTCAGACTGCTTGTCCAACATACAGTTCTGGATGAGCAAAAATTTTCTCCAATTAAATATTGGGAAGGCTGAAGCCATTGTTTTCAGTTCCGGCCACAAACTCCGTTCCCTAGCCACTGACTCCATCCCTCTCCCTAACATCTGTCTGAGGCTGAACCACACTGTTCGCAACCTTGGTGTCATATTCGACCCCGAAATGAGCTTCCAACCACATATCCGCAGCATAACAAAGACTGCCTACTTCCACCTCCATAGCATTGCCCATCTCTGCCCTAGCCTCAGCTCATCCACTGCTGAAACACTCATCCATGCCTTTGTTACCTCTAGACTTGATTATTCCAATGCACTCCTGGCTGGCCTCCCACATACCACCCGATGTAAACTTGAGGTCATCCAAAACTCGACTGCCTGTGTCCTAACTCACACCAAGTCCTGTTCACCCATCTCTCCTGTGCTCGCTGACCTACATTGGCTCCCGGTTAAGCAACGCCTCGATTTCAAAATTCTCATCCTTGTTTTCAAATCCCTCCATGGCCTCGCCCTTCCCTATCTCTGTAATCTCCTTCAGCCCCACAACCCCCCGAAATATCTGCGCTCCTCTAATTCTGGCCTCTTGAGCATCCCTGATTATAATCGCTCAACCTTTGGTGGCCGTGCCTTCTGTTGTCTATGCCCTAAGCTCTGAAATTCCCTGTCTAATCCTCTCCGCCTTGCTACCTTTCTTTTCTCCTTTAAGACGCTCCTTAAAACCTACCTCTTCGACCAAGCTTTCCGTCACCTTATGTGGCTCAGTGTCAAATTTTTTGTCTTACAATACTCCTGTGCAGTGCCTTAGGACGTTTTACTATGTTAAAGGCACTATATAAATTTAAGTTGTTGTTGTTGTAGTGAAGTACCTAGGGATGTGTTTCTCTGTTAAAGGTGCCATATAAATGCAACTTGTTGCTGTTGATATTTTAAAGAAAAAACACAGGTAATATTCAGAAAAAGTAATGATCTACTCTAGTTTCTTGGTCTTGGATTTCACTTGTGTATAGCGTGGCTAAATATAACACCTTTTTGTTTCATTCTAATAGCTCTATTACTGAAATTATATTTGTGTAATGATGCAATGCTATAACGGATGAATGATTTGATAGATGGATTATATGTTCTTACAATTTTGGCAGGCCATACTTTGCTCTGTTCAAAAAAAAACAGGTTTAATATCCATCCTTCATTGCAATTCAAGACCCATTAACAAAATTAGGGGAATGGATGGTTTTAAATGTGCGATTCCTAAGAATATAATTTCACTAGACGTGATGAAAACTCATGAGGTTCTGGGATAATGCTCCTTTAACGTTTCTGAAAAGGCTAGTGAGGCACTTTGCCCGTACAACTGTTGAAAAATGTGTGGGGCCAAAAAATCCTGATCCTGCCACACCACCGTAACAATACCACAGCGGGAATTCTTATCCACTGAACATTTACATGCCTAATCCCATCAGAATTCCCGGGATCCAGCAATCGTATTAAAGTGGCCATGTGCCAACACTAGTTGAGGGAAAGCTCCATTAGGTGGGCAGTAGAAAAGTGATGTTGGGAAGCTACTGGGGATCAGTGCTGGCAAGATCAGACCAACTATTTGTGACCAGCTGCTTTCCTGGTCACCCACTCCTGCCAGATTAAAGTACTGTACATCTGCCTCATGCAGACCTACAGTACATTGGCGGGACCAGAGAAAGGACTGGCGGGAATTCCAGCACATGACTTCATTCCCGTTAGTCCAGCCTCTTTTTTGATGTCGCTTGGAAAGGGGGGAGGACTCAAAAAGCACCTACCCCATCTGCTTGAGGAAAACTGCAAGGTAATTGGGTCCTCTTCCAATTTCAACTGACGCCTGCTCTGATAATATCCCCAGTATGCTGCAAAACAAAGGAAATCCAGAACCTGTTCATCTAGTTGAGAAAAGCACCAAATTTGTGGGAAAAGCCTGATTTTCAAACAAGCTGCTGCATGGACTGGAATATCACAAACAGACTTTTTGGAGGGGAAGGTACTTCCCAAGTAAGCATAGCAACTTGTCACAGAAAGAGTTAACTCTACTTAAAACATAATTGGAGCTCCTGGCAAGAGGTCAGGAATAAATTGCATAACTTGAAGAAGAACACAAAAGTAAGGTATGTTTATTATTGTAAAGCACAGAACATATAAGGAAAGTTGCAGTTGGTAAAGATGCACGCTGGTCAATTCCTCAGAGCTGCTCCTGTTTTGCACGTGTTATGTCCCAGGAAGTGCAGTGGAAACCCAGTTTAGATGGATTTACACCACACTAATGGCAAAGTAATGCCAGAAGAGCAGGCGCAGCTCTGAAAACTTCCCTGGCCATTTACAACAAAATACTGTACCGACATAGAGAAACATTTAAATTAGTAAAAGTCAAAATAACCGAGCTATGCAAATTACATTATATATGCCATGACTGGAAACTAAATGCTAGAAATGCACAAAATGTATTAAATGAAAGAAATTCCATGAACAAAATCACCCGGAAGCAGAAAACCTGCAACCCTTCTGCAACACTCCCACAGTAATTCTGGTGAGAATGGGGCAGAAGGGTAAAAAGAAAGACTTGCATTTCAATTCAATTCAATTCAAATCGCTTTATTGGCATGACAAGTTACATCTTATTTTGCCAAAGCATCGGAAAACATTCATGTTTGTTCACAAAAATACAGATCTATCCATACAGTGTATAAACAGATATATCCCTGAGTGTATAAATATACTTTCATATAATTTATATATACTCTTATCTTATCTTTAGTGGTCGTCCCTCTGTTTATGGCAAGCTGTAACATAGTGTGCCGCTAGTGTTACGCAATTTCTCTCTTCCCCTAGTAGGTATGGGAGTTTTTGGTCGTCATTCAAATTTCTGAATTCCGGGCATATTTTTGTAAATTTTGGGTAGAAATTCTCCCTTATGCCCTGATATTTTCTACAAGCAGTGAGGAAGTGCATCTCTGTCTCCACCATTCCCTGACTGCAGTGAGAGCATATCCTGTCCTCTCTTGGTAGCCGGGTCTGCCTGTGTCTACCTTTTTCGATCGCCAGGCTATGTTCACTAAGTCTGTACATTGTCAAGATTTTTCTCAGTTTGCTGCCCTTTACCATGGTCAGGTAACCAGCTATGTTGTATTGTCTGTTTAGGGCCAAGTAGCAATTGAGTTTGCTTTGGGTTTTTGTTGTTTCTGCCCAATATGTCAGATATTTTTCCTTTTGCTTAATGACGATTGTGTTGGGTCGAATTCTTTGTGTTGCGCTGTCACTGTCCTGGGGCTGGTTATTGTTAGTAGTGTTAGTAGTTACTTCACTGAGTCCCAGGACTAGTTGACTGAGGGTATTCTTCTTTATGGTCATCTCTTGGCATTTCAGGGCGTCGTAGTGATAGCATTGGGGGTTGCTCATTTCTAGGTGTTTCCAAAATTTGGTGGCTCTTTTTTGGATAGTGATTATTAGTGGATATTGGCCTAGTTCTGCCCTGCATGCATTGTTTACTGTTTTCCTTTGAGTCCGGAGGATACTTATACAGAATTCTGCATGTAGGATCTCAATTGGGTGTTTGTCCCATTTTGCAAATTCTTGTTGTGTTAGCGGTCCCCACACCTCACTGCCATAGAGTGCAATTGGTTCAATTACTGATTTGAAAATTTTGAGCCAAATGCTAATTGGGATTTCTATTTGGATTGATTTTTTAATGGCATAGAAAGCCCTTCTTGCTTTCTCTTTCAGTTCATTCACAGCCAGTTTGAAGTTTCCCGTAGAACTGATTTTTAAGCCCAAGTATGTGTAGTTAGTGGTTTGTTCAATTTTGGTTGTTCCTATTGTGAAATTTATTTTGGGTCCCTGATGTCTGGACCTTTGCTGGAACACAAGGACTTTGGTTTTTTGGGGATTTATTGTCAGGGCCCAAGTCTGGCAGTACGACTCCAGCAGATCCAGGTTCTGCTGTAGACCCTCCTTAGTTGGTGACAGCAGAACCAGGTCGTCTGCATAGAGTAGGAATTTAACCTTGGATTCATATAGGGTGAGGCCGGGTGCTGTAGATTGTTCAAGTAGTTTTGCCAATTCATTTATGTAAATATTAAAGAGTGTTGGTGAGATTGGTGAGCCCTGTGTCACCCCCCGCCCCTGTGGGAAGTATTTTGTTTGTTTGACTCCAATTTTAACTGCACATTTGTTGTTTTTATACATTGATTTAATTACATCATATGTTTTTCCCCCTACCCTGCTTTCAATAAGTTTCAGGAATAAACCGTCATGCCAGATGGAGTCGAAAGCCTTCTGGAAATCTATAAAGCATGCGTAGATTTTGCTTTTGTTATGGTGAATGTGTTTGTCAATTAGGGTCTGTAGGGTGAAGATATGATCTGATGTTCTATAGTTTGGCAGGAATCCAATTTGGCTTTTATTCAAGACATTGTGCTCCTCAAGGAAGTTTATAAGTCTTTTGTTTATGATGCTACAGAATACCTTCCCCAGGTTACTGTTTACACAAATGCCTCGATAGTTATTTGGGTCGACTTTGTCCCCACTTTTGTATATGGGCGTTATGAGTCCTTTGTTCCAGATATCAGGGAAGTAACCGACACTCAGAACCAAGTTGAAGAGTTTTAGGATAGCCAGTTTCATTTTATCGTCTGTGTGTTTAATCATCTCGTTTAGTATGCCGTCTAAACCTTTCATGACCTTTCATGACCACTGGACATCTCAAAGCGCTTTACAGCCAATGAAGTACTTTTTTTGGGACTGTAGTCACTGTTGTAATGTAGGAAACGCGGCAGCCAATTTGCACACAACAAGCTCCCACAAACAGCAATGTGATAATGACCAGATAATCTGTTTTTGTTATGTTGGTTGAGAGATAAATATGTAGTGTTTCCTATGGTTTGTATTTCCACTTTGGCCACAATCGGCGATTCCAGCCCAAATTGCACCCATTTTGAAAAGCGTTTTTTTTTCTGAGTTGCTTATCGCTGAATGCAAAATTAGCCATGAACCACGCAATCAAGCAGCAGTTTAAAACATTTAAAAAAAAATCATTTTGCTTGGAAAAATATTCTTTGATATGGAGTGGTAACATAAGAACATAAGAACATAAGAAATAGGAGCAGGAGTAGGCCAATCGGCCCCTCGAGCCTGCTCCACCATTCAATAAGATCATGGCTGACCTGATCCTAACCTCAAATCTTCTATCACTCTGCATCCACCCGAACCCATGTGATCTCCCGGGAGAGGCGAAAAACCAGATAAAGACCCAATGGCCAATTTGGGAGAAAAAAATCTGGGAAATTCCTCTCCGACCCATCTAGGCGATCGAAATTCTTCCAGGAGATCACTCTGTCCCTATATTTTCTACAGTACTTACCTTCTGTAAAGGCGGTCTCCACCCCAGCCAGGAACAGGAATAAAACCATCTCCTGAAATCTAACAGAATTAGAACACAGTAGGAGCAGAACAAGGCTACACGGCCCCTGGGCCCACTCCACTACCCACAGGGCCATGACCATTCCGAACCTAGACTCATGTCCAATTTCCTGCCCGTTCCCCGTAACCCTTAATTCCCTTTACTTCTAGGAAACTATCTATTTCTGTTTTAAATTTATTTAATGATGTAGCTTCCACAGCTTTCTGGGGCAGCAAATTCCACAAACCTACCACCCTTTGAGTGAAGAAGTTTCTCCTCATCTCAGTTTTGAATGAGCAGCCCCTTATTTTAAGATTATGCCCCCTAGTTCTAGTTTCACCCATCATTGGGAACATCCTCACCGCATCCACCCGATCAAGCCCCTTCACAATCTTATATGTTTCAATAAGATCGCCTCTCATTCTTCTAAACTCCAATGAGTAGAGCCCCAATCTACTCAACCTCTCCTCATATGACCACCCCCTCATCCCCGGGATTAACCGAGTGAACCTTCTTTGTACTGACTCGAGAGCAAGTATGTCTTTTCTTAAGTATGGACACCAAAACTGTATGCAGTATTCCAGGTTGATTAATACAGCTGAAAATAGGTTTATCACATAAAATAAGCATTTTAAATCAATATCAATCCACCCCCTGTGAGTAACCCAATTTTAAATTACTGAAATGACTTTTAAAAAATATACAAAACTATTTTCTAGTTAGATTGGGGGACAATAGTGAGTTGCTTCGTAAATTTAAAACAAATTCAAAACGTACCTATTAGAGTCCTTGCACCCAAAAATTCCAGCTTAATTTTTGGAGCCTCCTCAAAGGCCTGCAAACAAGCACAATTAGTGGAAACTCCCAATGGTGATTGATTCAGCATGGGGGCGTGGCCAGTTCTGTGGGCAGGGCCTGCTTCTAGCACAATGATTTTAAAACTAGCGCAAAAGATCGTGGAAACTCAATTTGCACTGGACATAATTTGCATTTAAAATTCCATGATCATTTGCGCCAGTTACGCTGATATCGGGGGAATTGCACCAAAAAAACCAACACAATCAAGCAGAAACTCCAGGCCACTGGGTTCTGGCCTTAAATTGGGGTTCCTGCAGACTGTGGAATGGGTAGAACTCCTTACAAGGCCAACAGTGTAGGTGGGGACTTCCTACAGCTGGGGTTGCTGTGTCCTCGGCCTATAAACAGATTGGGACAGGATCGGCAGTCAGTAGGCCCAGTGAAAGCAGCTATGCTGGCTGCTCAAATGGTGCATGTTGGGCTCATCTGTGGGCACTTACACCAGGATGCACCCCCTGTGAATTTTCAGCACTGCCTATCTCAATCTCCACTGTTTATATGTTTAAAGGCAAAACTGGCACATAATTGGAGCATATAGCGTGAACCAGTTGGTGAACACATAACAGGAAAAATTCGCTACCTATGACCAATAGGTAATTTATTCAAGAAGGTAAGTTTGAACAGTGTTGGGACTGTGGAATTTGGTGGGTGCATAGAGCTAGCAGTGTATCTGAATTTCTGATATGCAAAGCTGAGGAAGTGAGGCATCCTACCATGAGTGCAAAGTTGAATAATTACCCTGAAAACAGCCTTCTACTTTCTTCATATAGCAAGAAGAGCCCAGTAGTTTACCATGTGATGCAGTCAGCAGCACAGATACACACACTATGGGAGAAGATCATAGTGAAGTCGAGAAAGAAGCACATCTAAGCATATCTGGTGATGATAGCATTAGTGGGGTTGATGAGAGACCATCTGGTACTGGGCAGAGGTCCAAAATGCTAATTGCCCATCATGAATTATATGGGGTTATTACTGGACCTGCTTTTCAATGGAGAATGGAACAGTAGCAGGCCCGTGTTGATCACTTGTCTCCATACACATGGCATTGAGAGGTAGTATAACTAATTTAGATCAATGGTCGTTGGCACTGTGCTACTATGCACATAGCAACACTAGTGACATCTGCAGCAGAGACCTCACTTATGCAGGCTATAGGTACAGTAAGTGTATCTCTTACTGCTAATGTCGAGGCTTTGGGTCCAAGAATTTTTATCTAAGATTTCCAGCATTCACATATTCTGCTTTTGTTACTAGAATCTGTTATTAGGGACAAAGTGACTGAGCACTTGGATAAATATAAACTGATCAGAGAGCCAGCATGGATTCGTAAAGGGACGAACTAAGTTGTCTAATGAACCTATGTGAATGTTTTGAGGAGGTAACTAACGTGGTATACAATGTTCCCTCTAATTTTTTTTTCATGTGCAGTCCCTTTAACTGGCTGTGCAGCCCATTCAAATGTTTGCGCATGCGCAGTTTCTTCAATGTTAAAGCTGGTGAGCAGCCTGCGCAGCTTAGCAGGAACATTGGTGGTACATAAGGGAGTGTCTATGGATTTTATTTATATGGAATTCCTGAAGGCATTCGATAAGGTTCCACATAAGAGACTATCAACAAAAATGAGAGCGCATGGAATTGGAGGCAACCTGTTGATATGGTTAGGGAACTGGTTAGGTGGTAGGAGACAGAGAGAAGGGATAATGAGTATTTATGGCGAGTACGGTCGGCGTTGAGTGTAAGCGAGAGTTTTGGTAAGTGAGAGAGTTTGGGCAAGTGGGAGGTGAAAGGGTGTTTTTGCCCTGTTTTGTTTCCCACTCTCAGGCTTAGCCAGCACTGCGGAAGCAGAGCAGTGAGGCGAGTCAACCAAACAGGCCCCACAGACAGCATTCAAAAGGGAGATAGGTGATCAGCTGGTTGGTAGGTCCTCTTCCTTCTCTTTTATACCTTTATAAGTTGGTAAGTCCTATTAAATAGTGCTGTGATATTATCATCTATAGCGGGGCAGAGGGTCTTCATAACTAATAATAAGAAATTTAATTAATTATATAGAATGGGTGAGCTGGTGATGTGTTACTGCTGCGAAATGTGGGAGCCGGTGGACCCCATTGAGGCTCACGGTGATTACATTTGCGACAACTGTTTGCTGCTAGAGGAACTCCGGCACCGTGTTGATGTGCTTGAGACCGAGCTTCAGACACTGCGACACATCAGGGAGGGGGAAAAGTACCTGGACTCTATGTTTCAGGAGGTAGTCACACCTAGGAAATTAATTCATTCAGATGTAGTCCGTGGTCAGGGACAGGACGGTGTGACTATGAGTGAGGCAGGTATGGGGCCATTCAAGTGGAGAGAGTAAAAAGAAATGTTGTAGTGGTAGGGGACAGTATCATTAGGGGGATAGATAGGGTTCTCTGCAGTCAAGAGCGGGAGTCCCGAAGGCTGTGTTGCCTGCCCGGTGCCAGGGTTAAGGACAACTCTTCTGGGCTGGAAAGAAACTTGGATTGGGAGGGGGAGGATCCAGTAGTCGTGGTCCATGTTGGTACAAACGACATAGATAGGACAAGGAAGACGGTTCTGTTAAAGGAGTATGAGCAGCTAGGGGTCAAATTAAAATATAGCACCTCAAGGGTAATAATCTCTGGGTTATTACCTGAGCCATGAGCGAATTTGGCTAGGATAAATAAAATTAAAGAGTTAAATGCGTGGCTCAAAGACTGGTGTGGGAGAAATGGGTTTTGCTTCTTGGGACACTGGCACCAGTACTGGGACTGGAGGGAGCTGTTCCATCGGGACGGACTCCAGTTGGCCAGTGCTGGGACTAGAGTCCTGGTGAATCATATAACTAGGGCTGTACAGAGGGCTTTAAACTAATTAGTGGGGGGGGAGGTTTCTAGAGAGCAAATAATAGAAATGACAACGGAGAAGGTCATAGACTTAGGTAGCAGTGGGGGAATTAAAAAACAGAACATGTCAGGAAGGGACAGAAGGTATGGAGTAAAAAGTAAAGTACTAAAAGGGGAAAAACAGGAACTAAGTGTTACAAAACATATTTGAAAGTTCTTTATCTGAATGCATGTAGCATTCGTAACAAAATGAATAAGTTAACGGCACAAATAATGACATATGGGTTTGATCTTGTGGCCATTAGAGAAACATGGCTGCAGGGTGACCATGACTGGGAATTAAACATAACCAGGTTATTTAACAATCAGGAAGGACAGGCAGGAAGGGAGGGGAGGTGGGGTGGCTATGTTAATAAAGGAAGGAATCACTATAATACAGAGAAATGATATTGGGTCAAAGGAGCAGGATAGTGAAACAGTTTGGGTGGAGATAAGGAAGAATAAGAGGAAAAAAACACTAGTGGGCGTAGTCTATAGGCCTCCGAACAGTTGCAACTCTGTTGGACGGAGTATTAATCAGGAAACAGTTGAGGCTTGTAATAAGGGAACAGCTATAATTATGGGGGATTTTAATTATCATATTAACTGGACAAATGAAATTGGGTAGAGCAGCCTTGAGGATGAGTTCATTGAGTGTATTAGGGATGGGTTTCTTGAGCAGTATGTAACTGAACCGACCAGGGGGCAAGCAACCTTAGATTTGGTCCTGTGTAATGAGACAGGATTAATTAAAAATGTCCTAGTAAAGGATCCCCTTGGAATGAGTGACCATAACATGGTTGAATTCCATATTCAATTAGAGGGTGAGAAGGTTGGATCTCAAACAAGCGTGCTGAGCTTGAATAAAGGAGACTATGAAGGTATGAGAGCGGAATTGATTAGAGTGGACTGGGAAAATAGATTAAAGGGTAAGACGGTACATGATTAGTGGTGTACATTTAAGGAGTTATTTTACAACTTCCAAAAAATATATATTCCACTGAGGAAAAAAGGGTGTAAAAGAAAAGATAGCCATCCATGGCTAAGTAAAGTAATTAAGGATAGTATCCGACTAAAAACAAGGGCATATAAGGTAGCCAAATCTAGTGGGAGGATAGAAGATTGGGAAGTCTTTAAAAGACAGCAAAAAATAACTAAAAGATTGATTAAGAAAGGGAAGATAGATTATGAAAGTAAATTAGCAAAAAATATAAAAAATTATAGCAAAAGTTTCTATAGTTATATAAAAAGAAAAAGGGTGGCTAAAGTAAATGTTGGTCCCTTAGAGGATGAGACTGGGAAATTACTGGTGGGAAACATGGAGATGGCAAAAACGCTGAACAATTATTTTGTATCAGGCTTTACGGTAGAGGACACTAAGAATATCCCAACACTGGACAAACAGGGGTCTCTGGGGGGGGGAGGAGCTAAATACGATTAAAATCACTAAGGAAGTGGTACTTGGTAAAATAATGGGACTCAAGGTGGAAAAATCCCCTGGACCTGATGGCTTGCATCCTAGGGTCTTGAGGGAAGTGACGGTAGGGATTGTGGATGCATTGGTAATAATTTTCCAAAACTCCCTGGACTCAGCAAAGGTCCCGGCAGATTGGAAAACTGCTAATGTAACACCCTTATTTAAAAAGGGTAGTAGGCAGAAGGCTGGAAACTATAGACCTGTTAGCGTAACATCTGTGGTTGGTAAAATGTTAGAGTCCATTATTAAGGAGACAGTAACAGGACATTTGGATAAACATAATTTAATAGGACAAACTCAGCATGGTTTCATGAAGGGAAAGTCATGTTTGACAAATTTGCTTGAGTTCTTTGAGGAAGTAACATACAGGGTGGATAAAGGGGAACCAGTGGATGTAGTGTATTTAGACTTCCAAAAGGCATTTGACAAGGTGCCACACAAATGATTATTGCTCAAGATAAAAATCACGGGATTGGGGGTAATATTCTGGCATGGGTGGAGGATTGGCTATCTAACAGAAAGCAGAGAGTTGAGATAAATGGTTCATTCTCAGACTGGCAATCAGTAACTAGTGGTGTTCCGCAGGGGTCAGTGCTGGGTCCCCAACTCTTTACAATCTATATTAACGATTTGGAGGAGGGGACCGAGTGTAACATATCAAAGTTTGCAGATGATACAAAGATGGGATGGAAAGTAGTGAGTGAGGAGGACATAAAAAACCTGCAAAGGGACATAGAGAGGCTAAGTAAGTGGGCAGAGATTTGGCAGATGGAATACAATACTGGAAAGTGTGAGGTTATGCACTTTGGCAGGAAAAATCGTAGAGCAAGTTATTATCTTAATGGCAAGAAACTGGAAAGTACTGTAGTACAAAGGGATCTGGGGGTCCTGGTGCACGAAACTCAAAAAGTTAGTATGCAGGTGCAGCAAGTGATCAAGAAGGCCAATGGAATGTTGGCTTTTATTGCTAGGGGGATAGAATATAAAAATAGGGAGGTATTGCTGTAGTTGTACAAGGTATTGGTGAGACCGCACCTGGAATACTGCGTACAGTTTTGGTGTCCATACTTAAGAAAAGACATACTTGCTCTCGAGTCAGCACAAAGAAGGTTCACTCGGTTAATCCCGGGGATGGGGGTGGTCATATGAGGAGAGGTTGAGTAGATTGGGACTCTACTCATTGGAGTTCAGAAGAATGAGAGGCGATTTTATTGAAACATATAAGATTGTGAAGGGGCTTGATCGGGTGGATGCGGTGAGGATGTTCCCAATGATGGGTGAAACTAGAACTAGGGGGCATAATCTTAGAATAAGGGGCTGCTCTTTCAAAACTGAGATGAGGAGAAACTTCTTCACTCAAAGGGTGGTAGGTTTGTGGAATTTGCTGCCCCAGAAAGCTGTGGAAGCTACATCATTAAATAAATTTAAAACCGAAATAGACAGTTTCCTAGAAGTAAAGGGAATTAAGGGTTACGGGGAGCGGGCAGGTAATTGGACATGAGTCTAGGTTCGGAATGGTCATGGCCCTGTGGGTAGTGGAGTGGGCCCAGGGGCCGTGTAGCCTGGTTCCACTCTTACTGTGTTCTAATTCTGTGTTAGATTTCAGGTGATGTTTTTTTTCCTGTTCCTGGCTGCGGTGGAGATCGCCTTTACAGAAGGTAAGTACTGTACAAAATATAGGGACAGAGTGATCTCCTGGACGAGTTTCGATCGCCTAGATGGGTCGGAGAGGAATTTTCCAGTTTTGTTTCTCCCAAATTGGCCATTGGGTTTTTTAACTGGTTTTTCGCCTCTCCCGGGAGATCACATGGGTTCGGGTGGATGGAGAGTGATAGACGATTTGAGGTTAGGATCAGATCAGCCATGATCTTATTGAATGGTGGAGCAGGCTCGAGGGGCCGACTGCCCTACTCCTGCTCCTATTTCTTATGTTCTTTTGTTCTTATGAGGTAGTGTTGGAGGAGCCGCAGCCCTTGCTCTTGTCAAACAGGTTTGAGGTTCTTACTCCCTGTGGGGGCGGGAGCAGGGATTGCAGGGAGGATGAGCAACCTGGCCACAGCACCGTGGAGCAGGGGGCCATTCAAGTGGGGGGAGTAAAAAGAAATTTTGTAGTGGTAGGGGATAGTATCATTAGGGGGATAGATAGGGTTCTTTGCAGCCGAGAGCGGGAGTCCCGAAGGCTGTGTTGCCTGCCCGGTGCCAGGGTTAGGGACATCTCTTCTGGGCTGGAGAGAAACTTGGATTGGGAGGGGGAGGATCCAGTTGTTGTGGTCCATGTTGGTACCAACAACGTAGATAAGACAAGGAAGAAGTTTCTGTTTAAGGAGAATGAGCAGCTAGGGGTCAAATTAAAAAACAGAACCTCAAGGGTAATAATCTCTGGATTATTACCTGAGCCACGAGCGAATTTGGCTAGGACAAATAAAATTAGAGAGTTATATGCATGGCTCAAAGACTGGTGTGGGAGAAATGGGTTTTGCTTCTTGGGACACTGGCACCAGTACTGGGACAGGAGTGAGCTGTTCCATTGGGATGGACTTCACTTGGCCAGTGCTGGGACTAGAATCCTGGTGAATCATATAACTAGGGCTGTAGAGAGGGCTTTAAACTAATTAGTGGGGGGGAGGTTTCTAGAGAGCAAATAATAAAAATGACAACGGAGAAGGTCATAGACCTAGGTAGCAGTGGGGGAATTAAAAACCAGAGAGTGTCAGGAAGGGACAGCATGTATGGAGTAAAAGGTAAAGTAGTAAAAGGGGAAAAAGCAGGAACTAATTGTCACAAAACATATTTGAAAGTTCTTTATCTGAATGCACGCCGCATTAGTAACAAAATGGACGCATTGACGGCAGAAATAACTACATATGGGTATGATCTTGTGGCCATTACAGAAACATGGCTGCAGGGTGACCATGACTGGGAATTAAACATACGAGGGTATTTAACAATCAGGAAGGACAGGCAGGAAGGAAGGGGAGGTGGGGTGGCTATGTTAATAAAGGAAGGAATCACTGCAATACAGAGAAATGATATTGGGTCAAAGGATTAGGATAATGAAACAGTTTGGGTGGAGATAAGGAATAATAAGGGGAAAAAAACACTGGTGGGCGTAGTCTATAGGCCTCCTAACAGTTGCAACTCTGTTGGACGGAGTATTAATCAGGAAATAGTTAGGGCTTGTAATAAGGGAACAGCTATAATTATGGGGGATTTTAACTTTCATATTAACTGGACAAATCAAATTGGGCAGGGCAGCCTTGAGGAAGAGTTCATTGAGTGTATTAGGGATGGGTTTCTTGAGCAGTATGTAAGTGAACCAACCAGGGGGCAAGCAAGCTTAGATCTGGTCCTGTGTAATGAGACAGGATTAATTAAAAATGTCCTAGTAAAGGATCCCCTTGGAATGAGTGACCATAACATGGTTCAATTCCATATTCAATTAGAGGGTGAGAAGGTTGGATCTCAAACAAATGTACTGAGCTTGAATAAAGGAGGCTATGAAGGTATGAGAGTGGAATTGATTAGAGCGGACTGGGAAAATAGATTAAAGGGTAAGATGGTACATGATCAGTGGTGTACATTCAAGGTGTTATTTTACAACTTTCAAAAAATATATATTCCACTGAGGAAAAAAGGGTGTAAAAGAAAAGACAGCCATCCATGGATGAGTAAAGTAATAAAGGATAGTATCCAACTGAAAACAAGGGCATATAAGGTAGCCAAATCTAGTGGGAGGATAGAAGATTGGGAAGTCTTTAAAAGACAGCAAAAAATAACTAAAAGATTGATTAAGAAAGGGAAGATAGATTATGAAAGTAAATTAGCAAAAAATATAAAAACAGATAGCAAGAGTTTCTATAGTTACATAAAAAGAAAAAGGGTGGCTAAAGTAAATGTTGGTCCCTTAGAGGATGAGACAGGGAAATTACTGGTGGGAAACATGGAGATGGCAAAAACGCAGAACAAATATTTTGTATCAGTCTTTACGGTAGAGGACACTAAGAATATACCAACACTGGACAAACAGGGGGCTCTAGGGGGGGAGGAGCTAGATACAATTAAAATCACTAAGGAAGTGGTACTCGGTAAAATAATGGGACTTAAGGCGGATAAATCCCCTGGACCTGATGGCTTACATCCTAGGGTCTTGAGGGAAGTGGCGGTAGGGATTGTGGATGCATTGGTAATAATTTTCCAAAACTCCCTGGAATCAACAAAGGTCCTGGCAAATTGGAAAACTGCTAATGTAACACCCTTATTTAAAAAGGGTAGTAGACAGAAGGCTGAAAACTAAAGACCAGTTAGCCTAACATCTGTGGTTGGTAAAATTTTAGTGTTCTTTATTAAGGAGACAGTAACGGGACATTTGGTTAAACATAATTTAATAGGACAAATTCAGCATGGTTTTACGAAGGGGAAGTCATGTTTGACAAATTTGCTTGAGTTCTTTGAGGACGTAACATACAGGGTGGATAAAGGGGAACCAGTGGACGTAATGTATTTAGACTTCCAAAAGGAATTTGACAAGGTGCCACATAAAAGATTATTGCTCAAGATAAAAAATCACGGGATTGGGGGTAATATTCTGGCATGGGTGGAGGATTGGCTATCTAATAGAAAGCAGAGAATTGGGATAAATGGTTCATTCTCAGACTGGCAATCAGTAGCTAGTGGTGTTCCACAGGGGTCAGTGCTGGGACCCCAACTCTTTACAATCTATATTAACGATTTGGAGGAAGGGACCGAGTGTAACATATCAAAGTTTGCAGATGATACAAAGATGGGAGGGAAAGTAGTGAGTGAGGAGGACATACAAAACTGCAAAGGGACATAGACAGGCTAAGTAAGTGGGCAGAGATTTGGCTGATGGAATATAATACTGGAAAGTGTGAGGTTATGCACTTTGGCAGGAAAAATCATAGAGCAAGTTATTATCTTAATGGCAAGAAACTGGAAAGTACTGCAGTACAAAGGGATCTGGGGGTCCTGGTGCACGAAACACAAAAAGTTAGTATGCAGGTGCAGCAGGTGATCAAGAAGGCCAATGGAATGTTGGCTTTTATTGCTAGGGGGATGGAATATAAAAACAGGGAGGTATTGCTGCAGTTGTACAAGGTATTGGTAAGACCACACCTGGAATACTGCATACAGTTTTGGTGTCCATACTTAAGAAAAGACATACTTGCTCTCAAAGCAGTACAAAGAAGGTTCACTCGGTTAATCCCGGGGATGGGGGGGTTGATATATGAGGAGAGGTTGAGTAGATTGGGACTCTACTCATTGGAGTTCAGAAGAATGAGAGGCGATCTTATTGAAACATATAAGATTGTGAAGGGGCTTGATCGGGTGAATGCGGTGAGGATGTTTCCAATGATGGGTGAAACTAGAACTAGGGGGCATAATCTTAGAATAAGGGGCTGCTCTTTCAAAACTAAGATGAGGAGAAACTTCTTCACTCAGAGGGTGGTAGGTCTGTGGAATTTGCTGCCCCAGAGTGCTGTGGAAGCTACATCATTAAATAAATTTAAAACAGGAATAGACAGTTTCCTAGAAGTAAGGGCAATGAGGGGTTACGGGGAGTGGGTAGGAAATCGGACATGAGGCTAGGTTCGGATTGGTCATGGCCCTGTGGGTGGCGGAGCGGGCCCAGGAGCCATGTAGCCTGGTCCTGCTCCTACTTCTTGTGTTCTAATTCTGTGTTAGATTTCAGGAGATTAGTGGAGACCTCGGGAACAGGCTGCCAGCTAGGAGTCCTTCAAGAGTAAATTGGGCCTATTCGTGGCTGGGGTGGAGATCACCTCTTACAGAAGCTAAGTACTGCAGGAAATACAGGGACAGAATGATCTCCTGGACGAGTTGCGATCGCTAGATGGGTCGGAAAGGAATTTCCCAGATTTTTTCTCCCAAATTGGCCATTGGGTTTTTTATCTGGTTTTTCACCTCTCCCAGGAGATCACATGGGTTCGGGTGGGATGGAGAGTGAAAGTAGATTTGAGGTTAGGATCAGATCAGCCATGATCTTATTGAATGGTGGAGCAGGCTCGAGGGGCCGACTGCCCTACTCCTGCTCCTATTTCTTATGTTCTTTTGTTCTTATGAGGTAGTGTTGGAGGAGCCGCAGCCCTTGCTCTTGTCAAACAGGTTTGAGGTTCTTACTCCCTGTGGGGGCGGGAGCAGGGATTGCAGGGAGGATGAGCAACCTGGCCACAGCACCGTGGAGCAGGGGGCCATTCAAGTGGGGGGAGTAAAAAGAAATTTTGTAGTGGTAGGGGATAGTATCATTAGGGGGATAGATAGGGTTCTTTGCAGCCGAGAGCGGGAGTCCCGAAGGCTGTGTTGCCTGCCCGGTGCCAGGGTTAGGGACATCTCTTCTGGGCTGGAGAGAAACTTGGATTGGGAGGGGGAGGATCCAGTTGTTGTGGTCCATGTTGGTACCAACAACGTAGATAAGACAAGGAAGAAGTTTCTGTTTAAGGAGAATGAGCAGCTAGGGGTCAAATTAAAAAACAGAACCTCAAGGGTAATAATCTCTGGATTATTACCTGAGCCACGAGCGAATTTGGCTAGGACAAATAAAATTAGAGAGTTATATGCATGGCTCAAAGACTGGTGTGGGAGAAATGGGTTTTGCTTCTTGGGACACTGGCACCAGTACTGGGACAGGAGTGAGCTGTTCCATTGGGATGGACTTCACTTGGCCAGTGCTGGGACTAGAATCCTGGTGAATCATATAACTAGGGCTGTAGAGAGGGCTTTAAACTAATTAGTGGGGGGGAGGTTTCTAGAGAGCAAATAATAAAAATGACAACGGAGAAGGTCATAGACCTAGGTAGCAGTGGGGGAATTAAAAACCAGAGAGTGTCAGGAAGGGACAGCATGTATGGAGTAAAAGGTAAAGTAGTAAAAGGGGAAAAAGCAGGAACTAATTGTCACAAAACATATTTGAAAGTTCTTTATCTGAATGCACGCCGCATTAGTAACAAAATGGACGCATTGACGGCAGAAATAACTACATATGGGTATGATCTTGTGGCCATTACAGAAACATGGCTGCAGGGTGACCATGACTGGGAATTAAACATACGAGGGTATTTAACAATCAGGAAGGACAGGCAGGAAGGAAGGGGAGGTGGGGTGGCTATGTTAATAAAGGAAGGAATCACTGCAATACAGAGAAATGATATTGGGTCAAAGGATTAGGATAATGAAACAGTTTGGGTGGAGATAAGGAATAATAAGGGGAAAAAAACACTGGTGGGCGTAGTCTATAGGCCTCCTAACAGTTGCAACTCTGTTGGACGGAGTATTAATCAGGAAATAGTTAGGGCTTGTAATAAGGGAACAGCTATAATTATGGGGGATTTTAACTTTCATATTAACTGGACAAATCAAATTGGGCAGGGCAGCCTTGAGGAAGAGTTCATTGAGTGTATTAGGGATGGGTTTCTTGAGCAGTATGTAAGTGAACCAACCAGGGGGCAAGCAAGCTTAGATCTGGTCCTGTGTAATGAGACAGGATTAATTAAAAATGTCCTAGTAAAGGATCCCCTTGGAATGAGTGACCATAACATGGTTCAATTCCATATTCAATTAGAGGGTGAGAAGGTTGGATCTCAAACAAATGTACTGAGCTTGAATAAAGGAGGCTATGAAGGTATGAGAGTGGAATTGATTAGAGCGGACTGGGAAAATAGATTAAAGGGTAAGATGGTACATGATCAGTGGTGTACATTCAAGGTGTTATTTTACAACTTTCAAAAAATATATATTCCACTGAGGAAAAAAGGGTGTAAAAGAAAAGACAGCCATCCATGGATGAGTAAAGTAATAAAGGATAGTATCCAACTGAAAACAAGGGCATATAAGGTAGCCAAATCTAGTGGGAGGATAGAAGATTGGGAAGTCTTTAAAAGACAGCAAAAAATAACTAAAAGATTGATTAAGAAAGGGAAGATAGATTATGAAAGTAAATTAGCAAAAAATATAAAAACAGATAGCAAGAGTTTCTATAGTTACATAAAAAGAAAAAGGGTGGCTAAAGTAAATGTTGGTCCCTTAGAGGATGAGACAGGGAAATTACTGGTGGGAAACATGGAGATGGCAAAAACGCAGAACAAATATTTTGTATCAGTCTTTACGGTAGAGGACACTAAGAATATACCAACACTGGACAAACAGGGGGCTCTAGGGGGGGAGGAGCTAGATACAATTAAAATCACTAAGGAAGTGGTACTCGGTAAAATAATGGGACTTAAGGCGGATAAATCCCCTGGACCTGATGGCTTACATCCTAGGGTCTTGAGGGAAGTGGCGGTAGGGATTGTGGATGCATTGGTAATAATTTTCCAAAACTCCCTGGAATCAACAAAGGTCCTGGCAAATTGGAAAACTGCTAATGTAACACCCTTATTTAAAAAGGGTAGTAGACAGAAGGCTGAAAACTAAAGACCAGTTAGCCTAACATCTGTGGTTGGTAAAATTTTAGTGTTCTTTATTAAGGAGACAGTAACGGGACATTTGGTTAAACATAATTTAATAGGACAAATTCAGCATGGTTTTACGAAGGGGAAGTCATGTTTGACAAATTTGCTTGAGTTCTTTGAGGACGTAACATACAGGGTGGATAAAGGGGAACCAGTGGACGTAATGTATTTAGACTTCCAAAAGGAATTTGACAAGGTGCCACATAAAAGATTATTGCTCAAGATAAAAAATCACGGGATTGGGGGTAATATTCTGGCATGGGTGGAGGATTGGCTATCTAATAGAAAGCAGAGAATTGGGATAAATGGTTCATTCTCAGACTGGCAATCAGTAGCTAGTGGTGTTCCACAGGGGTCAGTGCTGGGACCCCAACTCTTTACAATCTATATTAACGATTTGGAGGAAGGGACCGAGTGTAACATATCAAAGTTTGCAGATGATACAAAGATGGGAGGGAAAGTAGTGAGTGAGGAGGACATACAAAACTGCAAAGGGACATAGACAGGCTAAGTAAGTGGGCAGAGATTTGGCTGATGGAATATAATACTGGAAAGTGTGAGGTTATGCACTTTGGCAGGAAAAATCATAGAGCAAGTTATTATCTTAATGGCAAGAAACTGGAAAGTACTGCAGTACAAAGGGATCTGGGGGTCCTGGTGCACGAAACACAAAAAGTTAGTATGCAGGTGCAGCAGGTGATCAAGAAGGCCAATGGAATGTTGGCTTTTATTGCTAGGGGGATGGAATATAAAAACAGGGAGGTATTGCTGCAGTTGTACAAGGTATTGGTAAGACCACACCTGGAATACTGCATACAGTTTTGGTGTCCATACTTAAGAAAAGACATACTTGCTCTCAAAGCAGTACAAAGAAGGTTCACTCGGTTAATCCCGGGGATGGGGGGGTTGATATATGAGGAGAGGTTGAGTAGATTGGGACTCTACTCATTGGAGTTCAGAAGAATGAGAGGCGATCTTATTGAAACATATAAGATTGTGAAGGGGCTTGATCGGGTGAATGCGGTGAGGATGTTTCCAATGATGGGTGAAACTAGAACTAGGGGGCATAATCTTAGAATAAGGGGCTGCTCTTTCAAAACTAAGATGAGGAGAAACTTCTTCACTCAGAGGGTGGTAGGTCTGTGGAATTTGCTGCCCCAGAGTGCTGTGGAAGCTACATCATTAAATAAATTTAAAACAGGAATAGACAGTTTCCTAGAAGTAAGGGCAATGAGGGGTTACGGGGAGTGGGTAGGAAATCGGACATGAGGCTAGGTTCGGATTGGTCATGGCCCTGTGGGTGGCGGAGCGGGCCCAGGAGCCATGTAGCCTGGTCCTGCTCCTACTTCTTGTGTTCTAATTCTGTGTTAGATTTCAGGAGATTAGTGGAGACCTCGGGAACAGGCTGCCAGCTAGGAGTCCTTCAAGAGTAAATTGGGCCTATTCGTGGCTGGGGTGGAGATCACCTCTTACAGAAGCTAAGTACTGCAGGAAATACAGGGACAGAATGATCTCCTGGACGAGTTGCGATCGCTAGATGGGTCGGAAAGGAATTTCCCAGATTTTTTCTCCCAAATTGGCCATTGGGTTTTTTATCTGGTTTTTCACCTCTCCCAGGAGATCACATGGGTTCGGGTGGGATGGAGAGTGAAAGTAGATTTGAGGTTAGGATCAGATCAGCCATGATCTTATTGAATGGTGGAGCAGGCTCGAGGGACCGATTGGCCTACTCCTGCTCCTATTTCTTATGTTCTTATGTTCTTATTCAAATTGGCAGGATGTGCCTAGTGGTGTCCCCCAGGGATCTGTACTGGGGCCTCAGCTTTTCACTATATTTATAAATGACTTAGTTGAAGGAATAAAGAGCTGTGTATCCAAGTTTGCTGACAATGCCAATGCAGAAAGTTGCAAAGAAACATTGATAAATTAAGTGAGTGGCCAAAACTGTGGCAGATGGAGTTCAACGTGGGAAAGTGTGAGATCATCCATTTTTTGGATCTAAGAAAGATAGCTGCGAGTATTTTCTAAATGCTGAGCAGCTGGGAACTGTGAAGGAGCAAAGAGATTTAGGGTTCCACGTACAGAAATCACTAAGAGCTAGTGGACAGGTACAAAAAATAATCAAAGGTTAAGGGGATGTTAGTCTTTATCTCACGAGGGCTGGAATACAAAGGGGTGGAAGTTATGCTACAACTTTACGGAGCTCTGGTGAGCCTCATCTGGAGAACTTCACTCAGGTCTGGGCATTGTACCTCAGTAAGGATATATTGGACTTGGAGGGGGTGCAGTGAATGTCGGTGGTGCATCAGAAAGCAATGAGTCCAGCATAGTACATAAGAACATAAGAAATAGGAGCAGGAGTAGGCCAATCGGCCCCTCGAGCCTGCTCCGCCATTCAATAAGATCATGACTGATCTGATCCTAACCGCCAATCTACTATCACAGAACCATCTCCTGAATCTAACAGAATTAGATACACGAAATAGGAGCAGGATCAGGCTACACGGCCCCTGGGCCCGCTCTGCTACCCATAGGGCCATGTCCGATCCGAACCTAGACTCATGTCCAAATTCCTGCCCGCTCCCCGTAACCCTTAATTCCCTTTACTTCTAGGAAACTGTCTATTTCTGTTTTAAATTTATGTAATGATGTAGCTTCTACAGCTTTTTGGGGCAGCATATTCCATGGACCTACCACCCTCTGAGTGAAGTAGTTCCTCCTCATCTCAGTTTTGAAAGAGCAGCCCCTTATTCTAAGACTATGCCCCCTAGTTCAAGTTTCACCCATCATCGGGAACATCCTCCCCGCATCCACCCGATCCAACCCCTTCACAATCTTATATGTTTCAATAAGATCACCTCTCATTCTTCTGAACTCCAATGAGTAGAGTCCCAATCTACTCAACCTCTCCTCATATGTACATCCCCTCATCCCCGGGATTAACTGAGTGAACCTTCTTTGTACTGACTCGAGAGCAAGTATGTCCTTACTTAAGTATGGACACCAAAACTGTATGCAGTATTCCAGGTGCGGTCTCACCAATACCTTGTACAACTGAAGCAATACCTCCCTATTTTTATATTCTATCCCCCTAGCAATGAAAGCCAACATTCCATTGGCCTTCTTAATCACTTGCTGCACCTGCATACTAACCTTTTGAGTTTCGTGCACCAGGACCCCCAGATCCCTTTGTACTTCAGTACTTTCAAGTTTCTTGCCATTAAGATAATAACTTGCTCTACGATTTTTCCTGCCAAAATGCATAACCTCACACTTTCCAGTATTGTATTCCATCTGCCAAATCTCTGCCCACTTACTTAGCCTGTCTATGTCCCCTTGCAGGTTTTTTATGTCCTCCTCACTCACTACTTTCCCTCCCATCTTAGTATCATCTGCAAACTTTGATATGTTACACTCGGTCCCCTCCTCCAAATCGTTAATAGAGATTGTAAAGAGTTGGGGACCCAGCACTGACCCCTGCAGAACACCACTAGTTACTGATTGCCAGTCTGAGAATGAACCATTTATCCCAACTCTCTGCCTTCTGTTAGATAGCCAATCCTCTATCTATGCCAGAATATTACCCCCAATCCCGTGATTTTTTATCTTAAGCAATAATCTTTTGTGTGGCACCTTGTCAAATGCCTTTTGGAAGTCTAAATACACTACGTCCGCTGGTTCCCCTTTATCCACCCTATATGTTACTTCCTCAAAGAACTCCAGCAAATTTGTCAAACATGACTTCCCCTTCATAAAACCATGCTGACTTTGTCCTATTAAATTATGATTATCCAAATGTCCTGTTACTGTCTCCTTAATAATGGACTCCAAAATTTTACCTACCACAGATGTTAGGCTATAGTTTCCAGCCTTCTGTCTACTGCCCTTTTTAAATAAGGGTGTTACATTAGCAGTTTTCCAGTCTGCCGGGACCTTTGCTGAGTCCAGGGAGTTTTGGAAAGTTATTACTAATGCATCCACAATCCCTACCGCCACTTCCCTCAAGACCCTAGGATGTAAGTCCTTGGCACGGCTGCAGATACAAAATTCACCTCCATAACTCCGGTACCTTCGGCCATTTAACAATAAAATGGCGTCCGCCTTGCTTCTGCCCATTTCCAGCGTAGCTATTCGCCAAGTTGTTGAGGGCAATAACGTGGACAGTATAGGCATGCGCTGGCAGTATACAGAGTAGGCAGATCGTAACGCCAGTCAACGTGTAACGCTGATTTGATGCTCGACCTGCCACTTTCGACATCGCCGCTCCATTCAATGACCTCTCCTAAACACGCACAGCTGAACATGTGTCCAGCTGCATGAGGGATCCCCCACTAGCACTACTTAAAGGGATACATTCAACTTGCAGGTAAGCTGCTTATTGCTTTTGTACTAGCTGTTGCTGAGCTTGTAGGAGTACTGAGTTGCTGTAAGAGATTTCAAAAGTTGTTGAAGTGTGTAGGGAGTGCTGCTGGATGTTGGGAAGGCATTGGCTGCTACTGGAAGGCCTCTCTTGCTCCCAGTCATGGGGACTCTACCTGCAGACCCCCTCACACTACAGCATGACAGGGAGATGGAGCAGAGGCAGCAAAGAAGACAAACTGCTCACAGAGGGAGGAGGAGGAGGAGGCCTCTCAACAGAGACCTTACCCACCTAAGGTCTTCAGGGAGCACTTCTCCTACCTGCAACTAAGCCAGGAACAGTGTTTTTGGCAGCTCTGCTTCACCAAGGAGGTGGTCGCAGAACTCCGCCACCTCTTGGAACCAGACCTGCACCTTCAGAGCAGGGCAACGACGTCACTGCCAGTGGCCTGAAACAGAGAGAAGCAGGAGGAGCGCGCATGTGGCTTTGCCAGGATAGTGAGCTTCCCCATGGTGCAGGGTGCCATCGACTGCACACACGCGGCTCTGTGGGTGCCGCATCTCAATGGTGAGATGTACTGTAACTGCAAAGGGTTCCACTCACTTAATATGCAGTTGGTGTGCAGCCACACCCAGAACATCATGCTGGTAAATGACCACTATCCTGGCAGCAGTTATGATGCGGTCATCCTGTGCCAGTTCGCTGTACAAGCAATCTTCCAGCCACCACGTCAAACCCAAGGGTGGCTGCTCGGCAACAAGGGCTATCCGCTCTGCACCTGGCTGATGACTCCCCTCTGCAACCCCACCACTCATGGCCAGCAATCATAATGAGAGCCATGCTGCCATGAGGAAATCATCGAGCAGACTATCGGGGTGCTGAAGTAACAGTTCCACTGCCTGGACCACTTGGGAGGAGCCGTCCAGTACTTGCCGGAGCAAATGTCCCAATTCGTGGTGGTCTGCTGCATCCTCCACAACTTGGCCATCATGAAGGCACAGCCCTTGTCACCACGGGTATTGCGACCACCTCAGGAGGAAGAGGAGGAGGAGGAGGAGGAGGAAAGGAGGAGGCAGACTTCACATCCATGTTCCAGACGGGTTGTCCATGAATGCATCATCAGACTCTGGTTCTGAATAAAACCCCAGATATACCCCAGATAAAACCTTACCATCCCTCTGTCACGGAACATCACAGTGTCCTCTTGGCCACAGTGCTGAAATGAAAACCACCACAAAACAAACATTCAAACCAAATTTATAAATCAATCAATCCAGTATTATATATCAAAGTCAACTAATTACCTTGAGCATTCACTTAGTGCCTGTCTTCTGTGTGCCTTTGCCTGTCCTAGTGCTCCTACAAAGTGCTACCCCAGTGGCTGCAGCATGGCTGGTGGAAGGTTGCTGACATTCAGTGGGAGAGATTGCAGATGGCCTTTACATAGGATTACATAGGATATACAGCACAGAAACTGGCCATTCATCCCAACCAGTCCATGCCAGCGTTTATGGTCCACTCGAGCCTCCTCCCGTCTTTCCTCAGCTAAATCTGTCAGCCTAGACTTCTATTCCCTTCTCCCCCATGTGCTTATCTAGCCTTCCCTTAAATACATTTAAACTATTTGCCTCAACTACTCCCTATGGTAGCGAGTTCCACATTCTCACCACTGTCTGGG